>NC_136487.1:36662069-36694569 GCF_053919585.1 Euprymna scolopes
GTCATCCTGGACTTTTCCTTGCCACTGGATTCAAACAGTGCCGATTCAGGAGAGGTGTGGTTGGGGATTGCATAACCCTTGCCTCACAATTACATGCGCTACTGCCCCTAAGAATATCCTTTGTTTTTCAAGACTGAACGGAATCATGGGATTGATGGTTTGTGCGAATCATTCTGCTTCGCATATATGCCATGAAAAAGTCCTCTCTGATTAATATTTACCAATTAAAAAGGCCTTGTCGGTGGGGCATTAGAATACACTGACTGCTGCCCTGCAGAAGGTAAAAGTCCTTCAATGGGGGTCCTGGATATGACCTTAAACTATATCCAATGGTAAGGCCCCAGCTTGTGGGTTTTAGGGAGTGTGGAGCCACACTTTAATTGCCATTGCTCCCAGGTCCACTCTGACCCAGAGTGGTAGTACCTGTTAGGGTTCCAACTATGGGTTAAATAGAAACCGACTTGAAAACAACAAATATATTAGATTAAAAATTTTTTCTTCAAAATCTTTGGATTCGGCATTAAATAACCCGAAAGGGGTTGATATGCCATAAAACAAAAACAACTGACCAACCAATTAAAAATATTCTGTTATTCTGAAAAACAGTCATGTTCGTTTGCTTATTTTAAAACCGGTAAACATTAACTAGAAGAAACTTTTTCTTGACATTCACTGTAAAGCAAAACGGTCTGCACTGACTAGAAATAAATCATTTGTAAACAATAACAGCGTTAACTTGAACAAAGCCAATACAAAAATATAATGACGATACTAAGACAATGAAAAACAATAGTACTTGATAGCGAACTTTTTGGAAACCGATTTCTTAACATATGGAAGAGAGGGTGTTTTTCTAACTAGTCTGTACTTTCACCTAATAATTTAATAAGCAATACAAAGCAAGTGGTTTAGTGCTCAAGCATTAAAGAAGGACACCTGAAGTGAGGGGTGGGGGGTTGAGGGAACCATCACAAGTGGACGAATGTGATCCGTGCCACGTGAAGAATTCAACAGAATCGCAAAGAATTGTAAACAGAACTCTATCGTTGATAAAATGCAGCTCTCTCTTTTATTAAAGTTGAATTGAAAGTGAACATGTACGTTTACTAAATTACATCGCCATGATAAATAAAGCGAATAACTCTACAGAAAATTTCTACATTTTTTTAGGATACTATTTAGGAAGTACATGGTGTAAAGAGCTGACATTTGGATATAGCATTTTCCAATATGTATTGATTAGACATGCAGTATTCCAGATCTGAATGTTTTAATAGTTTTTATATGTGAATTTGAAATTAGTATATGTTTATGACATTTAATACTTTATTTCTACAACCAAAATTGAACATATCACCATTTTATCGGCTTATAATAAGTAAGTTACAGCAGAAATTGTTTTTAAAAATTAGGCGTAATTTTTTTTCTTTTTCTTTTTTTTTTTCTTTTTTTTTTTTTTTACATGGAGGTCACCACTTATCAAGGCCCAGAAGCCACTCGGGGATAAGGGTTATTGTGTGTACAGTAATCAATGGGGATAGTATCGTAGTAATAGTTAGTATTGGAGATTTGATAAAGTGTCATTACTTAAGGGGGCGGTTCATCAGGAATTTGTTTGTGTTGGACTTGAAGACATCCAAGTTGAAGTCGGGAGGGAAACAGGCAGGCAAGCGGCAGAGAGTTCCACAGGCGTGCAGTTCTAAGAAAGAAGCTTTGTTCATGGAATCTACGTTTTGATTTAGGCACGGATAAAGAGTGGGGAAAATTATTGACAGTGGTTTCAGCTAGACAGGTATTTTTCGTGAAAGATTGGCAAGGGGGGACCAGAGAATGGAGCTCAGACGAGCACTTGCCATGGAAATAACGATAAAACAAAGACAGCCTCGTAATATTTCTTCTGTGGGAGAGAGGCTGCAGGGAAGAGAAAAGGGCATCCCCCACTAAGCTACAAAGTCTATTTTGTACTCTGTCAAGGCAGGATAGGCTATTTTTAGCAGCTCCTGCCCAGATGTGACAGCAGTACTCCATCCTTGGACGTACTTGGCTTTTATATAGATAGAATATAGATTCTGTATAGGATAATATTGAATATTCATATTTACTGTCGTTTAATTCAGTTTTAATACATAATACTTTAAAAAATTATCCATCAGTGAAATTTTGCTATTATAAATGATGCAATATTCACTGTATCTTGTAGGATAGTGTATCCTGCTGATTCTGCTTTATCATTAGTGAAAAGTAGATGTAGAATCCAATTCTAAATATGATTTCTATGCCAATCTTTTAAAATTAATATTTGGATCATGGATCTAGGAAAGTAGACATACACAAGTTTTTATCGTTTAGATTGGATGAAGATCTTGTTTCGATTGATAACCTGAATTGTTCAACAATGTTAACAGCACGTCATGCCTGTTATTCGATAATATGGTGTAGACGATGCATATCTCTTCAATAAATTTGACAAGCAAAAGAGGGAGTTAATTTGTCTTCGTTTACAATATAATTAATATTGGTATCATTTATGACGACAAAATTTGCTGATAAAGCTGCATTAGAAAACCTATTAATCGGTAATGGGCCCATTTGCTAATCGGTACATCTCTAACATATATATGTGTGTGTGTGTGTTTGTATGTGTATTTATATAGTTTTCATCCATGTATGTATGCATATATATATATATATATATATATATATATATATATATGCATACATACACGTATGAAAATTTTAGTAGGAAGATCGGATTGAACCCCGAAGCCTTGACACAATGTGGAAACGAAAGGGAAAAAATAGGCAACCACCTAGGAATTGAGAAGCGTGCTAAATTAAGGGTTAAAAAGTTCCAGAGGTTTGATTGACAGTTGGCCGCTTAATGAGGTCATCGTGGGGCCGTTACGATGACGTGTCATTTTTTTTTTTTTTTTTAATGACTGTGGGGCAGTCTTTTGGCGCTTGTTTACTTTGTTTCAGTGCGGGTGATTTTTGGCTTCCCGAAGATGATGGGGGTGGAAATCAGTTCCCCATTTAAAGGGGATATTCCAATCGGACGTTTGTGGTGATTGCGCCGCGAACGAGGTCTAGCTGTATTCCCCCCCCCCATGCCTGGCAAAAACTTTGAACCAAAACTGAAAGTGAATTCTCGTCAAGCACGGATCAGGCGAGACCGGCAATCATGGGTGTCAGACGAGCAGCATCGTAACAGACGCAGAGTACTTGTAAAAAAACAAAACAAACCGAAAAAAAAATCCCAATGCAAATAAACCCCAAAAAGAAACTTGATGAAACCTACCTCGTAAAATTCCAATATGTTTAATATATTTTAGTATGTAATTTTTAGGATGTTTGGGGTTTCTTGGGGGTTTTTTTTTGTTTTGTTTTTTTTTTTTGCCAAATATTTACCCATAGTTTTTTTTTTTTTTTTTTTGTATTTATTTTCTAATTCGTTTCGTTTGGTAGATTATAAACATCGGTTACAGACGGTATTCATCGCTGTCATAGTAGCTTTCCAGTTAAGAAAATAAATAATGAATAAGTAACTAATCTAATAAGAATTCATCCCCTCCACCTTAGTAGCACCTTAAAAATAACTGTGAACATAGCCGACGGAAAGAAATATAACTAAAATAAGAAAAATATAAAGTCAAGTATCACCTTAAAAATAACTGTAAACATAACCGATGGGAAAAAAAATTAATAAAATAAGGAAACTATAAAGTGGAGTAATCGTATGAACATATGAAGAACGGTCGATGGTGACACTGATGATTGCCGGTGTCGCCCGATGCATGCCTGACTGTAAATCAGTCGCAGTTGGTAATGGAAAAAAAAAAAGAAAAAAAGCGCATGAAACACAGAAAATAAAACTCCATGGTGGAAAAGAAAGGAACGTTGCATGAATACAGTTGGATACGCAAGTAGTAGTTGTCGACTGTAAGAGTTTGTTGTAAAACATGGAATCCATGGTTAGTTCGTTTCGTTTACTTTTGTTAATAAACGCGATTTTCTCTGTGTAAACTGTAAACGATAATGAGAAGAAAAAAACAATAAAATAAAAACAAAAAAGGGAAAGATGGCATAAGTACCCATTGGATTAGGTAATAAAATAAAAAAAAACAATAAATAAATAACAAAATGTAAAAAAAAAAGAAAAGAAAATGGAATAAGTAACCGTTAGAATAGCTGTATGCCAATCCACTTTTTTTTTTTTTAAGCAACTACGAACGCAAAGCGGTGTTTTCTCGTAATTTTCTACTGTGAACGGCCAAATCTAGTGTAAATGGATGGCGGTGGAAGGAGGAATCTAATAGAGAGAGAAAAGTTTACTACTTCCATTGATCCTAAGTGATTTTTGCAGCGAACTCTCACCAGATGAAATATAGGAATCTACGATCAGCGACGTTATGGAAAGCTAATATGCCTATAACACACCACAGATATTGTGCTGCGGCTTGTGTGTAATAGATTTGCATGTAATGTCTCGATTTTTAATTCTATTATGGTCAAACTCAGACGGGAAAAATTAGTTCATTTTATTTATATAGAGAAGAATAGAAGAAGATAGACAGAATAGAAGATAGGAGATAGATAGAATATAAGAAGAATAGATAGATAGGGAAGAAGAGAAGATATGCATGTATATAATGTATGCATGTATATGTGTGTATATATATATATATATATATATATATATATATATATATATATATATATATGGTGTGTGTGTGTGTGTGTATGTATTCTTTGAAGCCTTAGATTAGTTTTAAAAAGAATTCACTTTTTCATTCCAAAATCGATCAGTAATTGCAAAATCAACAATATTCATTTCAATTGTTTTCTAATTTATATAAAAACGAAAGTAAAACAAAAATAAACAAGAATAAGCTAGCTTTCGTCGCAACAATTTTTAGCGGAAATGTTTTCTTCTTGAAGATATAAAACACATGCTCGCCTAATACCATTGCATTACGTTTTTGGTTTATTTATATCACTGTTGTGCCTCCATACTCTGCCATCGGACAAACGTTAACTCACATCTCCTCAGCTTTTAAGTATTTGTCTTGATCTAAATGCGTTCTGATTGTTTTAAATTCCATTGGTCGGAAATTATTGCACTTTTCTTGTTTGCTAATGGATGTAGAGAGAAGTAAATAAAAATACAAATATTACCCGTTCCCATATTTCAAATGTCATCGCTAGGCTTCCCTGCAATATAAGAGATTACTATTTGTAAATAAAGCAATGTGTTTATTATTTTGATTAATTAAAATCCTTTGCCTGAATGAATTGTTGTTGCTGACGTAGATAATAAATATATTATCAAAACTTATTACCTAGCTCTACTCACTTATTGAGCACTGTTAAATTGCTCAGTAAATGAGTAGAGCTAGGTAGTAAGTTTTGGGAATATATATATATATATATATGGCAATTAAGTTACGCAGAATTTTCCACGTTTCCTCCTCGTATGGCCTGACGATTCCTCACGAAAATTCTGTGTAGTTAAATTTTCATGTATATTTTAAAAATTTTATATAGAATCGTCATAATACAGTACTGTTTCGCTGTATCACAGCTCATCAGTGTGGCAAGACTAGCATCTATCCCTAGTCAGGGATTGAACCTACAACCATGCAGTTGATAGTCGGCACTTCTAACCTCCGACCCATGGGATTGGTGCTTGTAAACGACCTTGTCAAATGTCCATTTATATAGACATTTGTCTACCATACAGTGCTCGACCTGCTTGTTTATTTACAAGCAAACAAACACATATAAGCTAAGTTTATGTCCACAAAGTATAATCCTGTGAATCCTTTCTGTGTTTATATAAAAGTGTGTAA
This sequence comes from Euprymna scolopes, assembly GCF_053919585.1. Classification (NCBI taxonomy): domain Eukaryota; kingdom Metazoa; phylum Mollusca; class Cephalopoda; order Sepiida; family Sepiolidae; genus Euprymna; species Euprymna scolopes. The sequence goes on from NC_136487.1 coordinate 36,667,919, forward strand.
AAATAAAGCTGGACATTTATTTGTTATAAAACTATTTTATTTATACAAACGTTTTCAGCAAACCCATTTCAAAACATTTCGGTTTCAGCTGGAAACCAACTATCTTCAGGCCTCCATTTCACCTCCATTAAATAGCGATCTGGGGAAAGTTCAGCTGGATTTCAGGTAGAATCGAAACATGTCTGCAAATGTGTAACCTTAAATTTTTTTTATAAATCAAGTATTATATTGCACACACACACACACACACACACACACACACACACACACATTTAAAAAAATAAATGAATCTCTTTAAAAAAATTCTTTATTTTCTCTTTCTTTTTCTTTCTCTCCATGCCCTTGTCTAAGCAATCCTTCTGACCTTATCCACAAAATTTCACAGCTATGAACAGAAAAAAAAACATCTCAAAAGTATTAAACTCAGAACCCCAATTTCCGCCATAGACCCCCACTAACTGGCCTTCTTCTCTTAACATCAGGGGTTAAAATCCAATTATGGGAGACCAAACCTGATCGGTTGTTCATTTGTGAAACTGGCATTAGCTCAACTATTTCTTCAGATCTACACAAACATGGAATATGTGCTTACATTAGAGACGGCTTCCCTTGTGGCAAGGATATCTCACAACAGGACCCGAAACTACCGTACATTTGATTCCGATTAGCACTTGCAGTACCACTTTCTTATTTGCCCTATACCATCCCCCAGAACGATGGCGTCACTTGAGAGTATCACAGAGAAAATTGACCATATCCTGACAGCCAATCCCTCTGTGAACATTCACGTCTGTGCATATTTCAATGTTGATACCGTTGAATGGCTGATCCACCCAAACAAAACAGATTATGAAGGATGTTTCTATCATGATTTCTCCCTTGCCTATGATCAAACTCAGATTGGTGATGAACCTACTCGCATTCCCGATGCTGATGGACAATTTGAAGGTCTTCATCTTTTGCTGATCACCAGCCCTGAACTGTGCTCATTCTCCGTTCTCTCTCTGCTAGGATCCTCTGATCACTCTGTTGTCTCAACTTAAATTAAAACAGGGTAACAAGACCTCAGACAGGGCTCTATGGACAAATTTATCTTTAGTTGACCTTTGACAACTAAATATTTTCGTTTATTAGCCAAATAGAAAAGTTACTAGCTAAACCCACGTGATTTTGGGAATATGACATCTTCGTTTCATGACGAGTATGTACATCATAAAGATTTTTCTGTATTTTTTTTTTTAATTAAGTAAGTTTAAATATGCAACAAATTTTATGTTAATACTTCAAGGTATAAACATTCTAATTTCTTCAGATGTTTTTAAACAGCCTTCCTTTAAAAAAAAAGAGTATATTGTTCTATTAAACTTTTATTGTTTAAATAATTTAACTTTGTTCGTTTTATTAAAAAAAAATGTTGAAAAGGTATTTTTCACTCAGTAGTGAGCTTTGGAAGATTGTCAGTGAAAGAAATACAATCGCCAAAAGATAAGCAATTCATTGTTTCTAGTCGCCACTTTGACAAAATCACTCGCAAATGTGACTGTTTCACTCGCAATGTAAAGCCCTACCTCAGATGTCCCTCTCTATTGTATTGTGTATCGCTACTCGATGGCCAACTGGGACAGTTTATGTATGTTCATATCAGAAATACTCCTATGCTCTATGTTAAAAAAAAGACGTTCTCTATAGAATTCGACTTGACAGATAAGTTAACTATCGACATAGACAGTTATATACCTTCTAAAAAATTGCAACTGGAACCAAATAGCCAACCATGGTACACCCCTTATCTGCCAATCAACGGATTTCATCTCGAAGAAGCGCCCTGTTTCAACAAACTTCTATTAATTTATCTCATTTGGGTAGTTCTGTATTTTAAATACAATCGACATTATTTTCATAGAAATATTAATAAACTCATATTTGGTATGTGTTTCTGTCAGAAAAAAAAATGATTTTTTTGTGCTATTCAGAAAAATATCAGCATTATCAAAACATTTGTTGATTAAATATATTTCTCATGCCGTGGAATTTCCATGGGTCTCTCTAGTATATAATAGAATAAATAATATATTTTGAGATCTAGTACTATATACACAACTGAGCTACCCAACTTTTGTGTGAATTTAAAATAATTTAAATAATACAAGTGTGTGTGTATCTGTTTGCAAAGTGACACCATATCAAGAATTAGCAGCACTTGAAGTATTATTATTGTTTGTAAACAGATGACAATTTTTGTTGTTGTTGTTATTATCATTATTAAAAAAAAAAGGTTTGTGAGAAGCAATGAAAACAAAAAATATTCCATCGTTTTGATGACACCGTTAGTTATTTATTTCTTCCCACCAGATGTGACACAAGGTCGGAACGTGAGGAGAATCAAACCTTAAGTAGGAGCACTCTGGCCTAGCAAAAATTGCCTAGACAGCCCCGTTGGTATTCTCTGGTGAGGGTGCCTCAAGCAGTAAGCAATGAACCTACTCCTCCCAAAAGCTCTGAGGCAAGACCTGGAAAGGTGGACCTCTTAGGTACTACCTAGGCGGAATACCTCAGTTCAACAGGTGGTGGGCCGGGCCATGTAAATGTATCCGAACCTGCCAGGCTGATTGTTGAGAACGAATCCTCAACCAGTATTTGTACCCAAGCAGCAACTAACCCTAACCTTTACTCACACTGATTGTATACCCGAGTAAGAATGGGGATGGGTGATTGTATTGTTGTTAAGCATCATGCATTCATTTCGTATGAATCAAATGGCTATTGTTGGCATTCATTTCCCTGATATCTTTCTAGTTAGAATTCTTTCTATCATATCATATCATATAAAGGTTGCCAACATCCCTAAGTAAACATGTTTCTGCGGTTTTGTGATTCAAACTTCATGCACCTAGGGTATCAGTCTGTATCGTTAACTATTTTTTTTATAAGAAGAGTTTCACCACTTATTAAAGCTCAAAAGCCACTCGAGGATAAGGGTTAATGAGTGTAAGATGGCCGGTGTGACAACAGCTCAGTGATAGGTTTTGGTAGGAATTGGGAAGAATTGAACTATTTAAGGGACAGGATAGCAAGAACTTGTTCATATTGGACTTGGAGACGACCATGTTGTAGTCAGCTGAGAAGCAGGTCAGTGGAACAGAGTTCCATAGGTGAGAAGTACTAGGAAATAAGCTTTGTTTATGGAATTTGCATTTATATTTGGACACGTAGCTTGACGAATGCTTTTGTGAAAGTTTAGCCGTAGGCGGGGGGGGGCATTGAATGGAGTGTAGACGAGCGGAGCGCTTGCCGTGAAGACAACAGTAAAACAGAGACAGGCTCGCGACGAAAGAGGTTGCAGGCAGAAGAAAGGGGCATCGTTAACCAGGCTTCGAAGCCGGTTTTGAACTCTGTCAAGGCAGGATAGGTCTCCGAGCAGTTCCTCCTCAGATGTGGCAACAGTATTCCATTTTAGAACGTATTTGGCTCTTGTACAGGTAGAGGATTGTGCTTCCGGGGTGATTATTGTGTTGGTTCTTCGGGTTATTAAAAGAAAAAGAAACGTCATCACTCCGAGAGAGAGAGAGAAAAAAAGGGGGGGGGGAATCGACTTTTTTATTTTAATATTAAAAAAGGTAAATGTTTTAAGATCGTAGCGATATTTTATAAACGTCGATTAATGAATGATGGGGGGAGGGAGAAAAGCGGGGGGGTGGGAGAAAAAAAAATAGCTAAAGCGGTTGGTGTAAGAGAGAAGAGAATGTGTGTCGACAACTGCCGAGTCAATTAATTTGCTAAAGCATCGAATTATCTAAATCTACGGAAGGTTTCCTGCTTCTCAAATACAATCATTGGAAACTACTCCCATTCAAGATTGACATGATTCTTGCGGAATTTTTACCCAAACAGTTGCACGCCTGCTGCTGCTACTGCTTAGAGCCGTTTTAAAAGAGTTGTTGTTGTTGTTGTTGTTGTTGTTGTTGTTGTTGCTTTTGGACTTGATTGCGGCAGAGTTTTTTTTTTTTTTTTTTTTTTCTTTTGTATTTTTGGATACGACGGAGGCGCGTTCTAAAACTGATGATATTTTTTTGTTTGTTTGTTTTTAAAAGAACACAAACGAACCATAATACTTGACTTTTGTCCCTTTTTAAAATTTTAAACTCAAAAATAACTTTTGAATTTCGAACGACCACGAAATAGACACTGGTTTTTATCTGTTAATAATAGATTGTACCTATTTACTATGCCTCCCCAATTGAACATAAAAAACGTACAAAAAATCCAATTCAACAAAATTAGGCACAAGGCCCTACAAGAAGTTGGGAGGGGGAGGGTACAGGGTCTTTTTGACTATGTAACAGATGAGACTTTGAAGTCTTACTCTTGACTGGCAACATTTACCAAAATACCTCAATCACTCTGTGGATCCTAATCTAACTAATAACCCCAGCCAGCGTTCAATGTAAAATTTAACTATGTACAATTTGTATATTCATTTCTGTATGTTGTGTGTGCATTTTTTTTTTTTTTTTTTTTTTTTTTTTTTTTGCGTGTGTGTATGTGTGAGAAAATAAAGTTCGATTTCATTAAATATCATGACGTTCAAATTCGATAGTAGTTTTGAATCCTTTAAACTGTCGTTCAGGAAGTAACGTAGAACTTGAATTACAATTTTAAAACAAAAATAAAGTAAATAAAATGAAAATGTGAATGTTACCACGCCCCTATCGTACAAAAGAAGCTTTGTTTTTTGTTTTTTTTTTTTGTTTTTTTTGTTTTGTTTTTTTGTTTTCTTTTGTTTTTCAACTTTAACGGGGAGGAGTGATGATTGAAAATCTTTTGTACAGCGCATGCTTGTGTTTACGTGATTGTGGTGTAAGGATCAAAGTGTAATATCTGTTCTGCCCGCATCGGCGCATAACTCACAAAAAAATCTTGTTTGACTGGGACAGTTCTTATTTTTGTCCCATCCAAAGTAGTACTCTCTTTAGAGAGAACTGGATATACCTTACATAAAAACGCTGTACCTGACTTTGCCCTCGTAAGGAGGCAAGTAAATAGGGGGCACGTGTAGTAGTGTAGTATTGGCATTGGTGGGTGTATGATTATTTCTTGTGAATATTATGTGTTCGTTACTCTGCTATGTATATATGTAAGAAGTATTATTATTGCTACATATGTACGCAATGTATGAGTGCGTATGTATTTGTACGCCTGCCTAAACGTTTGGGTATTTTGATCTCTCCCACCGCAAGAACTGTGACACTAGGATCAGAAAGTGGGATTGAAAAAGTGCTCTAGAGGACGAGCCCTCTGGTTCTGCAAAATATGCTTGTGCAGTCCCGTCGGCATTCCTGGCAGGGCGCCTCAGGTGATTAGCAATAAACTAACCCTTTCTCAAAGAGAGAAGGCAAAACCTGGAAGCATGGACCTCCTAGAACCGCACAGAATCAGCATTACACCGAAATTAACAGGGAAAACGAGGTTATAAGGTCATTACGGGAATGGTCTAATCGTTGTTGATTTTGGACCGAGGATAAGAATCCCGAACCGTATGTTTCTATTTTTTTTTTTTTTTTTTTTTAATGTGGCGGGACAGCGGGACACTGGATTAGGATAAAAATAAAAGTTGTCTCAGTCTAGAAAGATTTCTCCATTGACTAAAGACAGAACAATGTTAATTATTTGCACATTGGGAACAGTCTAGGTACAGGATCATCAAAAGTGTGGTGAAAATGGGGAGTCGCTAATCATCGTTGGTCAAAAGTTATAAAAATGTCTACCTTACTCTTAACTAGAATCATCTTGACCACCACAATACCACATTTACTCTCGATGTTTATCTTACTTCAAATATTCCCAAATGGTTGAAACTTTATCTTTTTTAAACTTTGGTTCCAGCTCAAAAACCGAGAGATGTTTCCCATTTTTTTTTTTTTTCTTGTTTTATTTTAGCTAGGGATGGGGCATCCTACCGAATGCCAGACACTAACCCGCTATCTCATACATTCCATCCGAGAGATCATTTTTAAGATTCTAACCGCCCTTCAAGTATAATTTTTTGTATTTTTCGTACACTTGGTTCGCCGGGTATATTTGCCAGGTAGTTTTTAAAATTATTTTTCATAGGTCTGATTGCTTCTATAATTATAGGAATGATGGAAATCTACCTGAGATTCCAGTTTCTTTTCATAACGTATTACAAAGGTTTGGTTCGTCGGTGTTACATCATGTCAACATCTTTGGGTTCATTTAATGCCATATTGTCGACGATTCATTGTATATACAATTAGTTGAACACAAGTCAATATTTTACTCATGAGTGCATTGTTGATGATCACATCTTTTCCAATAATAATTATTGCATAATTGATGACGTAAAAAGTTGTCTGTACGCAGACGACGACTCGCGCCAACATGTGACGGACAAAAATGACATGATGCTTTTGATAGTGTGACACTGTTCTATTCGTGTTACTTTTTTGGTGTGCGATATGTCCGTTATACTGTAATGGATTAGCGTGACACTCTTTATTCTGTGTGCGTTTGCATGGGTCCGTTGCACTGTTGTAGTTGTGTTTATATTTCTATGACATTCGTGCATGTATTTGATGCGTGTGTGTTAACTGCACTGTTGTGCGTGTTTTATTCTATTCTACGCGGATTTTTCTTTGATGATTACGTAAAAAAAAACAATTTGTTTCAGTTTTGTTCGAATTAAATTAGCTATTCATATTCTACGCGTGCTCTCACTCTCTCTCTCTCTCTCTTCGCTTCTCTCTCTCTCTCTTCGCTTCTCTTTCTCTCTTCGCTTCTCTTTCTCTCTTCGCTTCTCTTTCTCTCTTCGCTTCTCTCTCTCTCTTCGCTTCTCTCTCTCTCTTCGCTTCTCTCTCTCTCTCTTCGCTTCTCTCTCTCTCTTCGCTTCTCTCTCTCTCTTCGCTTCTCTCTCTCTCTTCGCTTCTCTCTCTCTTCGCTTCTCTCTCTCTCTTCGCTTCTCTCTCTCTCTCCGCTTCTCTCTCTCTCTCTTCGCTTCTCTCTCTCTCTCTTCGCTTCTCTCTCTCTCTCTTCGCTTCTCTCTCTCTCTCTTCGCTTCTCTCTCTCTCTCTCTTCGCTTCTCTCTCTCTTCGCTTCTCTCTCTCTCTCTTCGCTTCTCTCTCTCTCTTCGCTTCTCTCTCTCTCTCTTCGCTTCTCTCTCTCTCTCTTCGCTTCTCTCTCTCTCTCTTCGCTTCTCTCTCTCTCTCTTCGCTTCTCTCTCTCTCTCTCTTCGCTTCTCTCTCTCTCTCTTCGCTTCTCTCTCTCTCTCTTCGCTTCTCTCTCTCTCTCTCTTCGCTTCTCTCTCTCTCTCTCTTCGCTTCTCTCTCTCTCTCTCTTCGCTTCTCTCTCTCTCTCTCTTCGCTTCTCTCTCTCTCTCTTCGCTTCTCTCTCTCTCTCTTCGCTTCTCTCTCTCTCTTCGCTTCTCTCTCTCTTCCTCTCTCTTCGCTTCTCTCTCTCTTCCTCTCTCTTCGCTTCTCTCTCTCTTCCTCTCTCTTCGCTTCTCTCTCTCTCTCTTCGCTTCTCTCTCTCTCTCTTCCTCTCTTTTCGCTTCTCTCTCTCTTCCTCTCTTTTCGCTTCTCTCTCTCTTCCTCTCTTTTCGCTTCTCTCTCTCTCTCTTCCTCTCTTTTCGCTTCTCTCTCTCTTCCTCTCTTTTCGCTTCTCTCTCTCTTCCTCTCTTTTCGCTTCTCTCTCTCTCTCTTCCTCTCTTTTCGCTTCTCTCTCTCTCTCTCTTCCTCTCTTTTCGCTTCTCTCTCTCTCTCTTCCTCTCTTTTCGCTTCTCTCTCTCTCTTCCTCTCTTTTCGCTTCTCTCTCTCTCTCTTCCTCTCTTTTCGCTTCTCTCTCTCTCTCTCTTCCTCTCTTTTCGCTTCTCTCTCTCTCTCTCTTCCTCTCTTTTCGCTTCTCTCTCTCTCTCTCTTCCTCTCTTTTCGCTTCTCTCTCTCTCTCTCTCTTCCTCTCTTTTCGCTTCTCTCTCTCTCTCTCTTCCTCTCTTTTCGCTTCTCTCTCTCTCTCTTCCTCTCTTTTCGCTTCTCTCTCTCTCTCTTCCTCTCTTTTCGCTTCTCTCTCTCTCTTCCTCTCTTTTCGCTTCTCTCTCTCTCTTCCTCTCTTTTCGCTTCTCTCTCTCTCTTCCTCTCTTTTCGCTTCTCTCTCTCTTCCTCTCTTTTCGCTTCTCTCTCTCTTCCTCTCTTTTCGCTTCTCTCTCTCTCTTCCTCTCTTTTCGCTTCTCTCTCTCTCTTCCTCTCTTTTCGCTTCTCTCTCTCTCTTCCTCTCTTTTCGCTTCTCTCTCTCTTCCTCTCTTTTCGCTTCTCTCTCTCTTCCTCTCTTTTCGCTTCTCTCTCTCTTCCTCTCTTTTCGCTTCTCTCTCTCTCTCTTCCTCTCTTTTCGCTTCTCTCTCTCTCTCTTCCTCTCTTTTCGCTTCTCTCTCTCTCTCTTCCTCTCTTTTCGCTTCTCTCTCTCTCTCTTCCTCTCTTTTCGCTTCTCTCTCTCTCTCTTCCTCTCTTTTCGCTTCTCTCTCTCTCTTCCTCTCTTTTCGCTTCTCTCTCTCTCTTCCTCTCTTTTCGCTTCTCTCTCTCTCTCTCTTCGCTTCTTCGTCTCTCTCTGTCTCTCTTCGCTTCTCTCTCTTTATTTCTCTCTTCCTTCACTCTTGTCTCACCCGCTTTCTTGATTTCTCTCTATATATATTTCTTCATTTCTCTTTCTCTCCTCTTTATCTCTTCAATTGTTTCTTCGCTTTCATTTCTTTTTCGCTTTTTTTTATAAATAACCTAAATAAGCTATTTTAACCGTAGACATTTTCACAATAATCCGATACAAAAGTGCAAAGTGTGGGATATCACTTTCCCTATTTTTTTTTTTTAAACTCAATCGACGATCGAATCTTTTTTTTTTTTTTTTTTTTTTTTTTCAGCCGATTCCCTAACAGACATGAGGACTGGACAGTTTTTTACAGGAATTATTTATTTATTTTTAAACTTACTCGGCAGTAGAAATTTTTTGTGCAGCTGCCTACATCTCTGATGCAGATGCATTTTTCAACAGTCTCATAATTTTAAAGAGAGACAACGGATCAATTTTCTTTGTTACTACTACCACTACTACTACAATTTAGGTATTGTTTCGGCATTAAATACCCCCCTCCCCCTCCTAAAAAAAAGTGTTGATTTGCCTACCGACAAACCAAATAATTTACAAATTGTCACGTCAACTGTGCTGGTGCTGGGCCGGATGCCTCTGAAATGCTGTTTCCAGTGCACTACTGGAGTCAGCATCTTGCCTTTCGTTTTTCTTCTCCGGAATAAAAACAGACAACAACAAAGAAACATGTAATGTCGTTTGCAACGAACAAGTCGGCTTATTTTGTTACACCGTTTCTCTTCCCTTCTTTATTCTCCGCTTGTTGTACGGACACACACACATGCACACACAAAGGAACGAGCGATATCCACGTGGACTGTTTTGAAAAAAAAAAAAAAAAAAGAAACCTGAAAAGCACATTCGCATGTAGAAGTCTACACGCGCATAGTTTAGCAGTACTTGCACCATTGCCGAATGCATGTAATTGCGCGTTTATACTGTCCTCGGTATTCTCACTACTATTGGTAGAAGTAGTCTATTATTGGTATAAAAAAAAGAAGGTTATAGCAATGCAGGGAACCGCATGTTAACAAATGATGTGACGTATGGACAAACGAAAGGGGGTCTTGTAACTTATTTAAAATCGATTATTCAAGATATCAAGTTGGTAAGCCTAAAATGAAAATATCATCTGCATCCAGACCAGGGCTAGCTGGATTTCATTTATTTTATTTTAAGGTACTCATGCATAATATAAACCGTATTTATATATATATATATATATATATATATATATATATATATATATATATATATATATATATATATATATATATATATATAGCTTAGTGAATTAGAAGAAGAGTGATTTCAATTCTATAACAGGAGACATATCGGGATAATATAAAGCTCAACAAGTTTCATTGGAGCTTATATAGAAAAACAATAAGAATGGAAAATGAAGTTACAAAAACTGCATTGGTAAATATAGAGTGGTTCATTTATTCAATAAGGGTATACACATTTAGTTGGGGGATAGAGGGGACTTTTTATGCCAAGGCATTTCGAAGCCTAATGCTTCTCATCAGAAGAGTAGAGAAGATGCTAGGTAACATAATGGGGATGCAAAAACTCGCTGTCTTATTTCTTCAGTAATATAAAATTTCTTGAATGCTAAAATGAAAAACAAGATGTCATTAAAATCGGATAATTGCTTTATTTACAAAAATAATCCTATTTACCTATCCCCCTCCCTATGAGGGCAAAGTCAGACAGTTTTTTTTTCTTATATATATGGGGAATAAATCCATCCCCGACTATCATCCCTAAAACCGACACGTGATTAGGACAAAAATACAAATTGCCTCTGTCTATTGGAAGGACTCTACCCACTCCTCAGTCGTCTCACCTCTTTCTTTTCACCTACACTTGGATCCCACTCCCACTTAGAGATTGACCTGTTTGCTTTCGGCAAACCGAAAAACAGTGAGAGGTCTATTGTTTAGAAAGTGTTGCGAGATCCTTACTAACCAATTTTTGTTGTTTCTTGTTTATTCCCCATTCCCTCGCCAATGAAATGTTATTACTGTAAATAATTCAATAAAACTTTTTCAAATTTGGATTTATCTGAAGTAGGACAGCCCCTGGAGTGAATGTGGTATTGTGGTAACTGATATATTTCTAGTTAAGAGCATGATAGACAATTTTAAGCATTTGAGACCAAGGATGACCAACGACATTCCTTATCCTCACTTTTTAATGGCCTTGTGCCTAATTTGGTCATAATGTATTTTTATATTTTGTGCGAATAAATATTTCAAAGTTGTCAGCGCGCCATTTTAAAGTCTGACTGTAATTTATTGTAATCGAATTTTCATTTAAATTTTATTTTACCCCAAAATAGTAGCCGTTTCTAAATTCTTTTCTTTAAAAAATTAGAATGTTTTAAAATCTTACTCAACTCCACATCCTGATTGCCCTTTATAAATCTGGCCCAGACCACTCACAATATAGAGTCGTTTGGGATCACTAAAAGTTTTAAATAAATAAACCTGTACGAGAGTGCCCCCCTAAGAATGCGTTTTTTCATCTTTTTTTTTTTAAGTTTTTTTTTCCAATGATTATTATAGATTACAGATTTGATAAAAAATAAATTAATGACTTTTAAGAAGGGGGTTCACCTTCTCGTTATAACGTTTTACTTGTTCCATGGCTTACTGTACATCTCTTTATCGACGTGTCACGTGATTAGTCACGGTGAGATTTCCTTAAATTCCTATACAACAAACGGTAAAATAAATATATAAATAAATAAATAAAAAATAAAAATGTCTCCTACTGATCCTGAAATATATTTCAAGCGTCTTTTAATACTGGACCAGCAGGCCGTCTTTTTTTTTTTTTTAATTTTCATTTATTTTTTTATTTTTATTAATTATCAAAATTATATAGACCCAAGAACTACGTACACACAGAAAATCTTACCGGTCACGTGCCACGTTGGTAAAGAGATGTACAGTAAGTCAGGGAGCAAGTAAGTAGAACGCTATAACGAGAAAGTGAACCCGCTTCTTAAAAGTCATTAAATTTATTTTTTTATGAAAATTGTTTCTGTTGATGTGATAGTGTTAAGTTTGTAATCTATGATAATCGTCAGAAAAAAAGTTAAAATAAAAAAAAGAAAAGATGAAAAAAAAAATCGCATTTTTAGTGTGTTGGGGGGGCACTCTCGTACAGGTCCGCTAATAAATAAACTATTGATGACTTTCAGACCAAATATCAAGGTCTCATGTATGATATGAAAAGAAATTGGAATCTTAGGGAGATATCAATCATACCAGTTATTATAGGTGCTGCAGGGCTTATGAAGAAGAACCTGAAGTCCTACCTAACTAATAATCCTGGTGAACCAAGTGAAAGAGAAATCCAGACAATTGCACTTAAGGGAACAACGAGGATACTAAAAAGAGCTCTCGGTTGGTTTCAATAAAAGGCAGGAGAATATTGGTAGCTGGTTTGGCTGCCCCATACTCAGCATTACAATCTTCAAAGAAAAAAAAAAAAAAAAAAAAAAAACAGAGTAAATCTGCATAAACTAGAATTGTATTTACTGTAATAACTAAGAATTGTTATCCGACGAAGCACGAATGGTTATTTTGTTATGGTGTTGCGAGAGAAAGTGACTGCCCCCCCCCCCTTGAAAATCAGTGTTTAACATGCATTTTTGTTTTGCCCTCCCAACCAATCGTAGCTGCTAGCAAGAAGCTGCTGTAGTACGCAACTGCATGACCTACCGTAGCTGTGCATATTTTATCATTTTTTTTCTTTCTTTTTAAAACTATCCTCTTCAAAGGTCCATGCATTAAAGTGCTTAGATCGTAGGAGGTGGGTAGGTAGAAAGCTGCACTTAACGCACAAATGTGTGCATTTGTGCGCTCACGTGTACATATACACATTGCAACATGCTGCATTTCCGAGTGTATCATCATCCGTAATTCCGGAGGCGGGTATGCACATAAAAATGTGTAAGGGGTGCATACCACGCTGCTCTACATTATGACGCTATGGTGCATACACATTTTTCTTTATAGTAGTGAATCTCTCTCTCTCTCTCTCTCTCTCTCTCTCTCTCGTTACTTCTCTCTCTCTCTCGTTACTTTTTTCTCTCTCTCTCTCTCCTTCTTTATCTGTCTCGTTCCTTCTTTCTCTCTCTCTCTCTCTCTCCTTTTTTTAATCTCTCTCTTCTTTCTTTATATTTCCCTCCCATCTATATTGTATGCTGTGTATATTTGTTACGTTTTACTAATGAATCATCAATTACGAATGTCAAAAGCCACTGTATAATAAGAGTTAACAAAATGAATAGTGTCAGTAGAATGATGAAGAATATTATGAGATGATTGAAAATGATGAATGCAATGAACGAAATTTGAATACTTATTGAGATAAAATCCATAATTAATAAATGCGATGGTAAATCTGGTCTGCATTTTTTGTAGAAAGTTTTAACATTTTTGATTTTTATTTATTTATTTATTTTAATTTAATTTTTTTGTCATTTGGTCCTAGCTTGGGATGGGACATCCTACTGGATGCCAGACATTCATTTGCTCTCGTACATTCTAACAGATTTTTTAAAAGATTTTAACCGTCTCTTTAACAATTTTTTGTATCTTTCTTGCACTTGGTTCATCGAGTATGTTTTTCAGGTACCATGCTGTTCTGCATTATATGCATTATATTTCCCTCCCATCCAATCTATTCTATATTTCATGGTGTGAATGTTTGTTTAGCTAATGAGTCAACAACTACGAAGACCAAATACAATTGTATGATAAAGGTCAATAAAATGAATATTGTCAGTTAAATGATGAAGACTATTATGAGAGGATTGAAAATGATAAATACAAACGGAATAAATTTGAATACTTATTGAGACAATTTATGACATTTATTTATTTTGACATTTCATAATCGGTCATTTAATGCTGAAACTAATATCTATTGTATACAATGAATTTAAGATGTTACCCATAATGGGGTGGGGTGCAAATTCATACCTTTTTTAACAGTAGTACAAGTAATTACACCACGATAAGTCTGTTTGGGTGTTTTAACTCTGCATAACTGATTTCATAATCTGCAGCGATATCCATTAGGCATATTCTGCACCCCAAATATTATTGAAGCTGTGCACTCTATTTTGTCAGATGCAGAGTTAAAAGTTAACTATAAACAAAGAAAATCAACTGATGAGAGATTAAATTTTACTTTATTTATTGAATAAATGGCATAGCGGGTAAAGTACTCTGTAAAAAATAAGTTGTAAAGTTACTTTTCTAGGGGTTGATGGTTCAATCCTCAGTAGGAGCAACACTCAAAAATACAATTGCAAATCATTTAGGACTTCTAACCAATCATGGTTAACTGAACAAAACCATGTTAGCCCATGGATTAAATAAAGGGTTCCATTTGAAATTCTGCACAGATTTCCGAGTTCAACAAGGTATATCTAAAGAAAGTCAGAGGTTACATCGATCAAAACATTGTGAAAATAAGACTCAAGATGAGAATAGTAATTCAAAGAATCTAAATAATAGAAATAATCAATCCTTATCTCCAAAATTTATAGACGTAATATTTATTGCATCATTAAATGTTCAAAGATAGGAGATAAAATAGAAATTATTTCTTGATCCATGGAGTTTTGAAAATTTATATTTTTCTCATCAGAGAAAATAAAATAGTTCAGTAGTGTATCAGTTTGACAAGAAAGTTCTTCCGGTTCTTAAATTTTAAATTCAGATGAACATATCTCGGCTCAAACAACAATTTATTGGTCAAAATAAGCACCATGAGAATCAACACACTTTTGCCAATGCCAAACAAGTGTATTTATTCTAGTAATGTAAACATTTCGGATTTTGGTGGTAATAAGGCGTTTTTGATATCGCTTAGAGTTTTGAAACATTTCTCACGCAGAAAATTGTCAAGATGCTTGAAAAAGTGGTAGTCGGTAGGTGAGAGGTCTGGAGAGTATAGCAGATGGGGCAGTTTTGTAACATTCAACTTTTACAAGGTCGGTTTAGTGATGTGCGGTCAGGCATTGTCGTGAAGGAGAATTGGGGCTTTTCTGTTGTTCTGCTGTGTATTGTTGTTGAAGTTTCTGATGAAAGTCACCCATTTGTTGACACTACTTCACCACTGTAGTGGTTTTGTTTGCTTTCAAAAAAACTAATGGATGAGATCGGTCTCAGACCATGAAACAGTCAACATGACCTTCTTTTGGTGCATCTCAGGCTTCAGGAAGTGTCATGGAGCTTCGTTAGCGTCTTACCACTGAGCTTAGCATCGCCTATGGAACTCTCTTTTGTTGGCCTGCTTTCCAGCGGACTACAAACTGATTGTCTTCAAGTCCAACGTAAACAAGTTCTTAATGAACTGTCCTCCTAAGTAATCCAACTTACAAAAACTCCACTACTGATGTTTACTACGCTATAATCGCATTGACTAATATATACCCATTAACCCTTATCCTCGAGTGGCCTACAGGCCTTGATAAGTGTTGATTCCTATGTAAAAAAAAAAGAAAAAAATTAAAAAATCATAGTTCCATCTAATTCAGAAGAAAGTTGTGCATGCATTGACTTTGACTAAGGCTCTTAATTGATCATTGTCAACATCCGATGGCCAACCACTATAGTCATCATTTTCAAGGCTCATCACGGCCACGAAATTTCTTAAACCACCATTGTACTCTGCATTCAGTAGTGCTTCCTGGGCCAAACACTTCATTGATATCGCAAGCTGTTTCAACAGCTTTTCGGCCTAGCTTTAATTGAAATAAGAAAATTGTGTGGATTTGCTTTTCTCCATTTTTTATTCGACGTTATAAAAAGAAGACGTGATTTTTTAAAAACGATGGTTATTTAAATGGTTAGATAAAGCGAAAAACGCTCTTTAAAATTATGTATAAAGTAAAGGTATTATAACTTAAACTTATTTGAAAATATGTTTAAAATCAAAATTAAAAATTCCGCAAAAATTTTCTAGTCAACCTAATAGAAGAAACATTTCTGGAAATGCATGAAAATTAAAAAAGTAAAATTTGCGGTTGTGGAATTGGATTGTGGGAAGGAACGTAAAATCCATAACGAACAAATGCGATGCAATGGTAAAATCTGATCTGCATTTCTGTGCACAGTATAACATTTTTTTTTTCATTTGGGCCTAGTTGAGGATGGAGCATCCCACTGGATGCCAGACATTCATCCACGATGTCATACATTCCAACAGAGAGATCTTTTTAAGATTCTCACCGTCTCTTCAAATACAATTGTTTGTATCTCTGTTGCACTTAATTCACCGGGTATGTTTTTCAGGTAGATTTTGAAATTCTTTTTTATTATGAGTCTTGTTGCTCCTATAATTACTGGAATTTTGGAAATCTTCCTAAGATTCCAGTTTCTTTTCATGTCGGACATAAGATATTGGTATTTCATTATCTTTTCTCTCTCAGCTTTGTTTAACACCAACTTTTTCTAAAGCTGCTTCTTTCTCCTTCTTGTCTCTTCTCACTATGTCAGGTTTAACAGCTCCGTTTTCTATAAAAATTATTATTAAGAAAAAATAGATAAGATGGAAATATGGCAAGGGATAAGTGGGGGAAGAATGTATAAACAACTTAATGGTATGGCCATGAGTTTTCCCCTTGGACATACTTTGACAAATATTTTGTGGCTTTCCATGAACAGAGTTTACTATCTGGTTTTCAAAAAACCAGATCTTTACTTTCGTTACGTTGATGATACCTTTTGTTTGTCAATGAAACGAAAGCGGACACTTTTTTTGCGACTCTTAATAATATTCATCCAGCCCTTAGGTTTATGGTTGACAAAGAAGTTAATTTCAGTCTTCCATTTATGGATGTGCTTGTTTCTAAAACATTTTTAGGATTTTTCACTTCTGTTTATCGTAAGCCTACGTTTTTAGGTCTTTATATTCGCTGGGACTCTTTTTGTCCCAAAAAACAAAAAAATAATTTAAGACCCTGACACATAGGGACTTAACAGGGCTCTATGGGCAAATTTATCTTTAGTTGACCTTTGGCAACTAAATATTTTTGTTTACTAGCCAAATAGAAAAGTTACTAGCCAAACCCACATGATTTTTGGCATATGACATCGTCGTTCTATGACGATTATGTATTTTTTTAATAAGTGTAATTCTAAATATACAAGTTTTATATTGATAATTGAAGGTATAAACATTTGAATTTCTTCAGATATTTTTTTTAACAGCCTTAGTTAAAAAAAGAGTATCTTGTTCTATTAAACTTTTATTGATTAAATAATTTAACTAAATAAAGACAGACAACGTCCGTTTTCGAATCGAAGATATTACAATCTAGGGAGTATAAGGAAAGTTCTCCAAAATAGTAACCTTGTCAAGAAGCCCGGCAAGAAAAGATTTTTGTGGACATACACAAATGCGCGCACCAATTTTGCCTTTTATATAATAGACTAGTGGGGGTACCCGGCGTTGCCAGGGTGTTTGGAGGTGTGTGTTGAGCCCCCCCCCAAAAAAAAATGTGTTAGTAGGCAGGCATGCTCGAACCTGTGACGTGCGTTGCCCAGATGTTTGAAAAAAAAAAGTGTTAGTGGACAGGCAGGTTCGAACCCGTGACGCAAAGGTGGAAAAGAAAGTGAAAGAAAACGTGAACTTTTACCGCTATGCTACGAAGCCATAGGAAGTGGAAAGCGTTCAAATTTAGTGATGTCAATCAAAATGTTGACTTGCTAAATGAATGCAGAAATGAACATTGGTTGAAGGCCAGTTCAGCTTTGTTTCCCCACGATTTGGGGGAAAACAAGCTCCCTCCAAGAAGGGGGGAGGGCTCTCCGAATGAATAGCAATTGTTTGCTATGAAGGGTTTTTCCGACATTGATCAAAGCTAATTGCTTTTCTGGGAGTCCTGGCCGAGAAGGCCGGCGACTGACGTTCGCTGCTATTAGTTTCACTTTTATACAAAAAATATAAACACGCAGGAGGATGGAATAGCATGAATTTTATAAAAGTCGATCAAAATAAATCTAGACATGATGTCCGTTCGTAAATCATAGATATTATAATCTAGGGAGTATATAAAAAGTTGTAAAAAATTGTAAACCTCTCGAGAACCCCCACCCCCCAGCATTTGCTGGACATACAAAAACGCGTGCGCCACTTTTGTCTTTTATATATAGAGATGATTAATAAATTCGGTATGTACATAGTTATTATTAAATTTTGTACCCCTAAAAGATATATACACACACACACACACACACACACACACACACACTGTTGTTGGATGTAGATTTCTAAGCAAAAGTTACCTATAAAAATCTGCTTCACCAACAATTTAGGCCAGTTATTGGTATGCGCTCTAAAAAAGAAAGATAGTTTCATTAAAATTTCTTGATTTTTATATTCAACCCAATCAGCACTTTTGTCTTTCGTTATCAATTTTGAAGAGTAAGTAGGAGTACTTACTTCCCTCTCAACACACAATGCTACATCTTCATCCTTCAATTCATCATACCGTAAAGAAATATGGTAGAAATCTAATGAGTCACTTTTTAGTATTGTACTAAACTGTACTTTCACTCACTTCATATTAATAACTACACCTACTGCTATCCAAAGACGTCCTCATAATATACATAGCAAAACGGCCCCAACATTTCTTTGTTTGAAATATAAAATACATAAAAATGTAGTTTATTTTCTAGTCCATCAAAAACATGAGTGATTTAGTATTCATTGTAGTTAATGCCATGTTTTGTCTATGACGAAACAAACTAAAATAATTAAAACAAGGCTAGAAATATTTTAGTAATGTTTTTTTTTTTAGTAGACAATTATATGTATAGGGTGCCCACCCACCTCCAAAATAATTGACTCCAACTTTCGATGGGTTTCATTTTTTAATCCTTTGCAAGAATCAAATGAAAGTTTTTTGATACTTGATTCATTGTTATGATGTACACTACAAAAATTATCCAGGATATCCGACTTAGAAATGGTTGGAACCTTTTTTTTTTATGGCTTTCTTGTGTTCTGTGATGTTTTGGGCCTTTAAGCCTCAAGGAAAGAAATCTCTCTCTCATACCTGACTCTTCGTTCTTTTTTCCTCTCTGACGTGATCTCTCTCTCTCTCTCTCTCTCTCTCTCTCTCTCTCTCTCTCTCTCTCTCTCTCTCATATAATCCTTCTTTGACTTTCATTCTCTCTCTCCCTTCCCTCTCTCTCTCTCTCTCTCTCTCGTATAATCCTTTCATTTTCATTATCTCTCTCACACCATCCTTCCCTTTTTCTCATACGATTCTTTCACTCTTTCTCGCGCTCACATACATTCTCTCTCTCACACACACACACACACACACACACACACACACACACACACACACACACACACAGGCATTTTGTTTTTCTGCCTCGCATACATTCTCTTTTTCTCACGCATTCTTTTATTGTCTCTCTCTCTCTCTCTCTCTCTCTGTCTCTCTCTCTCTCTCTCTCTAACATGTCCGCCCTCTCCCTCTCTTTCCACACACACACACACACGTTCCTTCTCTCCTTTCATCTCCTCTCCGTATTATTATATACATATTCTTTATTTCAGTCTGATTGCTTTGTAAGCATATCTAAAAGTTCGCACACATATTTTAAACAAGGGATACGGAAGTGCGAATTTGACTTAACATGAGAGATTGTTTGTATTATTTAACGATCTTAAATTTTCATTAATCCCCCACCCACCCTCCTCTCTTTCTCTTTCAAATCAAAATGCAACGAGGGTGTCGTGTGTACTGTTAGAATGTGAACGGAAATCGACAAATGTGCTTATTACGACGCACGCAGTTGCAACTGCTTGAGGTGCATGTCACCGTCGGCTCCATTTTTTTATTACACATACACCACAAACACCTCCAAGCAAGTTCTCATACAACAGCTATCGCATACGTTTCTTGTATACGCTGTTGCTGCTTCTTACCTTGCGTGTGGCTAAATGATAAAAAGGGGGGTTGTTGGGCGCTTTTTCTTATATAATAGTGATTACTCGTATTAAGATATCGATTCTTTAATATGACTGGGGCGCGTAAGTTAGAATCTTAATGAAGAATTCACCGCTCTATATTAATTTATTTTCTGGCGATTAATTTTGTTCTTTGGTACGGCGGAGACACTTGTGAAAATGAATGTTTTCCTTTTAAGAACACAAATGAACCATGATACTTGACTTTTGGAACTTTAATTTAAACTAATGCCAATACTGTGAACAAGTTTGTCGGTTTTTAGTCAAGTAATGATATATTAAAATGACTGACTTGTATTAATTTATAAGTGAAACTTTGAAATTCGAAAGTAATTTGGGAGCTTTTAAACTGCCGATGAGAAAGTACTCATCGACTGAGCTAACTCAAAGAAAAAATGTCAACTTACACACCTGTGTCGAATAAAAGAATCAGAAAATATATATATCGCCAGAAGATATGTGTCGAGGATAGAAAGAGAAGAAAGAGTTTTTTTCTTCTTCTTTTTAATTCACACTAGCAAGAAAATAGTCTCAGTGGCGGCTGTGGCGAATAGTGGGGGTTCCTAACCTTACCAATTCTCCACGTTTCAAACTAATTAAGACTTAAAACAAATATCGGCACGTGCCCGCCGGCAAGTGATTGCTTATTGGCAACAGCAAATGGCGTATCATGGAGTCTAAATGACAACAAGTCTCCACAGATTTCCAGTACTCTTAAGTTTATTTCGGTCATCATTGCAACTCACTTTGCGTTATCGCGCCAGCTGTTTACCATTTTGCTCTTGCTGACATTAACCGTTGACATCAGGCCTCTCAGGGTTCCACTACTCTCCATGCCATTCTAGTGGAAGTCTTTCCTTGGTTGCTCATCTTCCATGACCCTTCACAACGATTTCCTATGGCGCTAATCGGTTCCACTACACCTTACAGGATGAAGAGCTGTCAGATTGCTTTGTTTTTGTTTTTATGTATCTACCTAGCAGTTTAAGTTTCTTTGGGTTTGTGTAATTATTATCATAATCACTGGTGTTGCTGATGTTTTGAGGGTTTTTCTTTTTCTTTTTTTTACACCATCAGGAGGAGATTAATAATGTCTTGCAGTATATCAATGAGAGCAAATATTCCCAACGCCACATTACACTTAGCCATGTCTGTGTATGTGTGTGAATAAGGTTTGTGGGAGAGAACCCCAGCAAAGTTCTCGATTATAAAGAAAATTCAATATAAGAGCGTAATATTTATTTATATATATGTGTTACAGAAGATCAGAAAAATGCCAGTACCGCCGGTTTCAAATCTAACAGGTGTAGAGGCTGAGGAGAGTTCAGCATAAGTGACCAAAGACTGGTCCCCCTTTGCGTTAGATTTGAAACCAACGGTACCGATGTTTTTTGATCTTCTGTAATACACACATACACACACACATATGTATATATATATATATAGTCATCCACATACAGTACTGTTTCGCTGTTTCACAGCTCATCAGTGTGGCTATATATATATATATATATATATATATATATATATATATGTGTGTGTGTGTGTGCTTTATTTTTTTGTTTATTGTTTGGTTACATATGTTTCAGATGTTGGACCATGTTTACAATCTAACAGCCTCGTCAGACCTTACAGAAGTGGTTGTTAGTATTAGGAAGAAGTGTTTTAGAAGAAATACGAAAAAAAAAAAGGGGTGAGGTAGGGGATAATAAGGGGAGGAGACGGATATTGATAATATTTACCCGTCTCCCTCCCCCTTATTATCTCCTACCTCAACCCCCCCCCCCTTTTTTTCGTATTTCTTCTAAAACACTTCTTCCTAATA
This sequence comes from Euprymna scolopes, assembly GCF_053919585.1. Lineage (NCBI taxonomy): Eukaryota > Metazoa > Mollusca > Cephalopoda > Sepiida > Sepiolidae > Euprymna > Euprymna scolopes. The sequence continues at coordinate 36,689,409 of NC_136487.1, forward strand.
CTAACACTCACTTCTGTAAGGTCTGACGGGCTGTTAGATCGTAAACGTGGTCCAACATATGAAACACATGTAACCAAACAGATAAAACGGTAATATAAAAATAAAACACATATTTGCTTTGCAATAGTATTGAGCACTCTCTTCAGGTTTTTACTAATTACCAGTTTTACCAAATATATATATATATATATATGCGGCGAGACACTATCCTCGGGTATCTAAGGTCTCTCTGTACAGGAGTTTGTCAGAACAACCTGGCAGGAGGATACCTTTCCCAAGAAGTAAACCTTGACCAAATATTCAAAATCATATAGTCTTCACGGCCCAAATAAGATCTCCTCAGTATAGATAACCCACCTTCTCTAAATAATGTTACCTCAAGTAACAACACAAAGCTGGATAATCCACCAGACTAGATAAATTCTTGTCCGGGAATCCAGTAAGAACAAGAGACTACAAGAAAGGTATGCGATAACATACTTAGATGATTGATTGGAGAGAGGAAAGTAATGTTTTCAGCTTGTTTACTAAATCAATGTTTGAGGGGTGAAGAAGACTTTAATGGAATATTCGAATATCTCATATAGAGATCAAGTGCTAAGCCAAGGGAGGGACTCCTTGATTTCTGGAAACTTCAGCTGAAGTAAAAAAAAAAAAAAATCTATATATCAAAACCGTTATACCTTTAATGTATGTACGCGTGTCACGATTTTCAGATTATAAATTATTCGATCGGGAGATCCTATTAATAAAAATATAGGGTGGAAGGTGAAAGCATATCACAAGCATTAAAGTAGGGTATCTATATACTAATAATTTAATGTTGTTCGCAGTATGTTGTCACCTTCTATCCTCCTTTTTAATAAATAGGATCTCCTGATCACCGAAGATGTAATGTAAAAAAAGATTTAATTGAAAGAAAATGATGTCGCCTTTTAGGCCATGCGTTAAACTAAAATATACCTTCTTGGTCTTCTTAGGATCCAAGGGTAGTATCTGTTCTGTCCAAAGATGGTGTAATGATATCGTGGGGTTTCCTTTTGCACCGGACGTCCATAAAATGGAAATATGTCACAGACTCCTATAAAGATATTGGAGATAAACCGTAATAATCAGGTCCTGGATATGACCTTAAACTATATCCAGTGGTGGAGCCCCAGCTTGCGGGCTTTGGGGAGTGTGGACCCACCCTTTAATTGCCATTGCTCCCAGGTCCACTCTGACCCGGAGTGGTAGTCCCTGTTAGAGTCCCAACTATGGGTTAAATAGAAACCGACTTGAAAACAAATATATTCTATTAAAAAAATTTCTTCAAAATCTTTGGATTCGGCATTAAATAACATGAAAAGAGTTGATATGCCGTAAAACAAAAACAACCAACCAACCAGAATAATCAGGTATATTCTGACACTGCATTAACCAGATTACTTAGATAAATAATTATATAGTTTTAACAAAAGGGATACAATAATATCACAGGGTCTCCATTCACGCTGAACGTCCACATAATGCCTAGCAGCAATATATTACATAAGAAGATGCCGCTGTGAAATTTCCACAGGCCCCGCTAGTATTTATAGTTTATTTTTTACACCAACTGATGATGTCGAGATGTCAACCTGATATTATTACTCGAATACATAACACGAGCAATGTGTTGATGTTATTCCGTTTTATAGTACGCGTTGGTTTATTAGTTTTATGAAAGAGGTTTATAATCTTCAATTAAATTATTCTATATCTTTTTCATACCTGATTAAAAGAAAATATCACTTTTTTTTAGTACTTGTACAGTTTAATCAAGGCATAAAAAATGAAAATATCGAAGAAAAAAAAAAAAAAAAAAGGTTATATTGTACGTATCCTTATGGAATGAAGTTCTCCGAAAAATTTTTTTCACTTAATTTGATCGAGTAGAGTTTTTTTTTTTTTTACAGCGGAAAAACACATTTTCGTGACAGCTCGCTCAAGGTAGCCATGTTGGGATTTTTAGTACACACCACGAGGAGATAACTCGACATAAAGCACCGACACCCCCTCCCCATGTTTAATGATAGCTTTTCTTCCTAAGAATCGAAAAATGGCTACTTTTTGATCGGTATCATAAATTGTTTTTTTTTTTTTTTTTTTTTTTTTACATCAAGCTAGCCAAAACCAAAAACAAAGATTTTGTTTTCGTAGAGTTTTCGAGCGATATCGAACCGGCTACTTATGGCTTTTTAGATGCAATGTACGCTATGACTACAAAATACTTCGTAGCGAGAAATGTACAACACACACACACGCACACACACACGTGCGCGCACATACACATGTGCGAGAACGCAAGAAAAGGACGCATGTTTATTCTTTCGCCTTCTACCCCTCTTTCCCTACCGCACACACGTGCACTGCATGCATATTCAACATCAAATCATATAAACGAATGCATAATCATTTTGCATCCTCATCTATTAGATATTATTATTATTATTATTATTATTATTGTTTCGTTGAATCATATTTTAGTGCGTCTATATTTTAGAACCATGCGCTTCCACACTAGAAGTTCCGAAAAGAGATGCTCGTACGCGCGTGCGCGCGCACACACACACCGAGATCGTTTTTATGCAATCCTGTGTATGACATTTCTTACATGTCCAGTCAAATAAATACGTTCTCTCTCTCTCTCTCACATACACATAGTTTTTTTTTATAGACAAACTGCGTCGCATCATAGCTCTTCAGTATGGCTAGACAGACGCTTCAATTGAAAAACTCGACTGTGTGTGTGTGTGTGTGTGTGTGTGTGTGTGTGTGTGTGTGTGTTTGTTTCTTAACCGCTAGGCGCTATGCCATCCGGCACAAGTCACGATGAAGAGAAATCTTAGCGTCTATATAAACAACAGCAACCACCGAAGATTGCTCTATTCGATATATATATATATATATATATATATATATATATATATATATATATATATATATATATATATATATATATATATAGTATTCTTAATATTAAGTTAATACACACCTAGCTGTTGGAAGGTAGCAATTAGTATTATACAGGCATAACCGATATACGACGGTTATCTACATCTTCTTATACTTTAATAAGGGGGGGGGGGCGTTAGTTGGTCTTGTGAATCTTCCCCGCCCTGCCCTGTAATACACTAATGTTAATAAAAGTAGTTGGGAGTTAGACCACACGAATTGTGATTATTACTATTATACAGGTACATCCATAACACAACTACTATTATGTATATATATATATATATATATATATATATATATATATATATATATATATATATATATATATATATATAAACGTGGTGCTTGTATATATCTGCCCCCATGTGTGTATATATATATATATATATATTATATCATGATCATTTTCTTCTTTAATGTTGGAGAGGGGTATAGAAGTCTTCTTTAATGTGGGAGAGGGGTATAGAAGTCCGTTAGTCTCTCTCTCTCTCTCTCTCTCTCTCTCTCTCTCTCTCTCTCTCTCTCTCTCTCTCTCTCTCTCTCTCTCTCTCAACAAAAGCAGTTGGAAAGTCTACCATTTATCATTAGTCTTACTCTCATACAGGTATGGTCGACATGCTGCTACCTTTTAGGTGGGAGGAAGGGGTGTGTATGATGAGGTTCGTTGGTCTTTCGATTCACCATCCCCACTTTCCACTCACTACATTTTGTACTTGCCAATGTTTCATAATAAATACTTAAAATATACGAAAATATGTAAATAAAATCAGTCAACTTTAATGAAGATGAAAGAGAAAGTGGAGGAGGGTAATAATGTTTTGCTGAAAGGGTAGGGGGTGAAGGGGTAGTATGTGGGGAAGGAATGGCCGTGGCCTGAGAGAGAGCACTTTTTAGCTCCTCCTATTCCCCTGCTCCTCCGTCTTTTTATGTTTATTTCTTCTTCTTCGGACATGCCTCTGTCTGCTACCCCAATGCTGTTTATTTACGGCCTCCCCTTCGTGCTGATCCACCTCCCCAAAAAACATTTTGTTATCGTTACACACACACACACACACACACACACACACACACACACACACACACACACACCATCCCGCTTATGTCTAGTCACACTGAATAGATGTGATACAGCGAAATAGCTGTCTGAAAGAACGAAACAAACACGTGTCTGTGGATAAATATATGTATTGCTTATCTTCATAAGCTCCTTTTTCTTTACTTTGTATATTATATATTTTATATAATTCTTTCCTTTTCTCTCTGTCTTTTTTGTTCTTATCCTTTTTTTTTTTTCTTTTTAAATGTTAATTTTTTACATTTTTATTGTTTTTTTTTGGCTTTCGCTCTTTAATTTTCTTTTTCTTTAACGGGCCTTCCCTTTTTGGTTTATTTTTTCTTGTCATTTTCTTTCTTTCTGTCTTTAGCCCTCCCCCCTCCCCACCTCAGTCTCTCTTTTCATCTGCCTTTGAACTGACCATAACTTATTGTGAGTCGCCCGGTCGCCACTCCCTCTCCCGACCTCGTTTACGGATTCACCTCTCCCTTTTCCCCTTTCCGTAAATGCTCCTCCTTCCATCATGGACCATATTGCCATCCACCCTTCCTTCTTCCGATGCCGTAAATTGCCCCTCTCTCCTTTAAATACAACTATCTCTCCTTTTCCGTAACTCCCTCTACCCCCTCTCTCTCCGTGAACTCCCGCTCACTTACTCCTTTTACCTTTCCTTCCCTGTATTTCTCTTTATTCCTACCCACATCCTTCCTCCATTTTGCGCACCTGCATGTCAATACGGCTGTAATGCTTGTTGTTGTTGTTTTTGTTGTTGTTATTGTTTGAAAGAGAGAGAGAGAGAGAGGAAGGAAGAGGAGCGGTTTCCTTTTTGCTTTTCCAATCTATTTTATGATATACGTTGGGTGCCTGCAACTCCGCTCCACACTCGCAACGCGCACTCCCGTCGACCATAAACCCACAGCCTGATCTTTCCTGAGGACCTACTACTACTACTACTACTACTACTACTACTACTTGTAATATTATTGATACTATATTCACTGCCTTCTTGCGCTCTCGTCATTTGGCCGCGTTTACCTACGGAGACATGCTACCATCAATAAATATTCTATATTATCATCACTATCAGCGTCATTATCTATGGTCTTCTTGCTGTAATAATATTAATAA
>NC_136487.1:36697069-36727069 GCF_053919585.1 Euprymna scolopes
ATAATCGTATCCGTCATCTTTTTGTATATTGATAACCTAAACGCGCTTAAAAGTATTCGTATTCTAGAGACGTTCTGCGGGAATGCACGCACCGATCCTATTGTACGTTCTTGTGACAGGACAAATATTATACTTTGATTGAGGCTCACAGTCCAAGAAAGTTAGTTTTAGTTCGAGTTTCACGTTCGACACAACAGTTGCATCAGATAATAAAAAATTAAAAAAATTTTTTTTTTTTTTTTTAAATTGTTGTTTGCATCGCATCTTCGGTGAAGGATGGTAAACGTATATGTACGAACATGAGATTGTCTTAGCATAATTATTATTAGAAAAATTTATATTTCGAAAAGATTTAAGACATTTTTATTTTGTATTTGTACGGTTGTACAGAATTTTATACGTACATTTCAAATTTAAAATTACCGATGCTAAAAAAGAGACTTATTTTTTAAAGGTTATTTATCTTTATTTGTATTTCCTAAAATTAAACTGAAACAGGAAAATCAAAACGAATGTCAACAGTGATCGTCTTGGTGTGAAAAATTGTGCATTTTTTGTGTGTGTGTGGGGGGGCATTTTCTAAAGCTCTAAAAAAGAACTTAACTAAAAGTAATGTGTTTGCCCCTTGACCTAACAAGTCACGTGTCGTCTATATAAAAAAAAGAACAAACAACATCTAAATTAAAAACAACGGAACATTTTAACATGACGTTCAAATTTAGGAAACCATTTTTAATATGGGGAAAAGGAGAGGGTTGTTTTCCTTTGTTGTGAACAGAACTTTCTTAAAATGAATAAAAAAAAATATTAAAACGCAGTGTCAAAATAATTCGTAGATCAGAAAACTTTGAAAATTTTTGCATTATTTTTTCTGCTGTTCTCATCTTGGTTGTTATGTTCACAGCGTTTCGACCGATGTGACTTTCGATCTTCTTCAGAGAATAGTGTTCTTATTTCGTGTTGATCGTGTCAGGGTAAAGGTTTTTCTATTGATTTGCCTCCTGATGAAAGCAGAGTTAGACACAAGGTCGGTTATGGGGAAAATCCAGCGCCTAAAATGAGGCACTCTGGATTGGAATTAAAATTGCCTCAGTCTAGAGGGATTTCTCCTTCCATGACCGACGAAAGAATGAAGTGTAGTACCAGAAGAGAAACTACGCTTTGCTCATAGCCACAATTATCTCTGTAGTAAGTATTAAACGTTCCACCTCTAGAAGATTATCAAAAAATATTGTTAGCAAACCTGTTAGACCATGTGGGTTTTTTTTTCCTTTATTAAGCTATAGTGATAAAAACCGATGGACCATTAACTAATTAGGGAATGCATAAAACTTCGACAGTTCCACAATTAAAGAGATCCGAAAATGTGGATAAATTTTCATTCACATAGTTCTGAAGCACTACGTTTTTAGGGTTTTTTTTGTGTGTGTGTGTGTGTGTGTTTTTTTTTTTCCTTATCAGTTTGTTCAAGCTGGGGATGAAGCATCCTACTGGATGCCAAACATTCACTCGCTAACTCAGGTATTCCAACTGAGAGGTCTTTTTAAGATTCTGACCGCCCCTTTAAGTGCAACTCAAGACGCAGAACACAATGCAAACAAAGATTACCGGTCCATACCTGAGCAAACCCCGATGTGATATTTCCAGTATGAATTTCGGGAGCCTTAAATCTAATGTTGTCTAATTGTGCAGTTTTATATTACTTATTAGTGTAGAATTAATTTGATTTGTTTGTTCCGTTTGTTTATGGTGTCCTTTTCTTGGTGGTGCTTTAATCTAATCTCAACTTATATTTAAAAGGTATTTTGTTTGTGTTTGTATGAGAGTGAGTTCACTGGGCCGATTTTTTTATGAAATTTCACACAAATACACTTTGTGTCTGGGAGTGTTCTTAAATAGTTTTTTTTTTTTTGTCGAAATAAATCCGATAAATATCAATAATCAGAAAGAAAAAAAAACGATTAAAGCAGGAACAGTCCGATTGTTAACATGTTGAACTTTTATACAACCGAATATCACGAGTGCATTTGAGAAGTTTTATCACCACAAAAGCAGAAGGGCCCGGCGTATAAAATCAATAGTAGGCTCTTCGATAAGACATGAGCGCGTTCGAAATGAATGTTTCTATTTGGGGCACAATTGAATCATGATACTTGACATTTGCATTTTAAATTTTGATTCAAGCCATTATATATAAAAATAATTTTATAAAATCAACAGTAGGTTCTTTACAGTGCAATGTAGACTATAATGTGTGTTGGACTGAGTCATTGCATGGAGGCATATGAGCTTCCTCTCAGTGCACCACTGCAGTACTGCACCACACCACGGTAGGTTTTCGAATGGAGCAGGCAATCAATCGATTTGATTAAAAAAAAATCGGGGGGGGGGTCACTGATTGCAATGACAAGAAGTGTAGCACATTCGTTGATTCTCATTCAGTTTCGGGTAACATAGAGTCTCCTTGCTAGTCTTAAATAAAATTGGAACACTTTGGATATTTCTTATGAATTTTGAAGATCATTGACTTAAAAAAAAAAACACGGGTATTCAACGTGTTTTTTCTTAAGACGTTTGTCTTTTAATAATACTCGACTATTTTTTTTATTTTTTATTTTTTTTACATGATGGTCACCACTTATCAAGGCCCGGAAGCCACTCGGGGATAAGGGTTATTGCGTGTACAGTAATCAATGGGATAGTATCGTAGTAATTGTTAGTGTTGGAGATTTGATCAAGTGTCTTGCTTAAGGGGGCGATTATTCACCAGGAATTTGTTTATTTATTTTGAATTGCTCATATTGAAAACGTGTCTATTTTTCGCTGAATTCAATATTTAAATCAATACTTTTATTGTATCCCTGCCCTTTCCCCAAAATACAAACTTTAATTTAAAAATAAAAACGACTTTATTCTGCAAGACGAGATAACTTTAAATTTCTACATTTTCTTTGTATTCTCTCCCTCGAAACCGTTTTGTGGGCGTGTTTACTATTTTACTACATAATAAACAGTACTAACTCATGTCTTATTAATTGAAAAAATAATAAAAAACAAAAACTTTTACTTGTTTCCTGCTTGCAACAAAGTTAGACATGCAGTGTGTGTGTGTGGGTGAGGGGGTAAAACTCCCCCGGATGAGCACTCTAAAAGGGTTAAAAAAAATAAAATAAAATAACAACTTAGAACAAACCCGGTGGCATTCCGCATTAGAGGAGCCGTATGTGACCGGCAATATTCCAAAAGAGAAGATTAGACATGGAAATATGGCATCCTATTACCGGGCCAACTATACTCCATCCATATAAATGAGACGGGTCGTCTAATGAATCGGACCGTAGGTAGATTTAGAAGATGGCAAGGTTTTCCCCGGTTTGTTAGCAAAATAGATGCTGAGAGGTTTCGGTTTAACGACAAAAACGTGGAAGTTTTCTCTTTCTTGCGAAACAAACAAAATATTTCCTAAAGCTAATAACTTAATCGCTTAAAAAAAATGAAATCTTAAAAAAAAAAAAAAAAAAAAAAAAAAACAAACAGTTTGCTGATCGATAATTATATTTATCAACTGGACATGATCTGCTAATAGAATCAGTAATCGTACATTTTTAACAAGGGCCAGCCAAACAGTAAAAAAAAATAAATATATAACAAACAAATGTTATTAAAGACAAGATAAGTCACTCTTCTACCTACCTGGGTCAGTCTTTTTATTGTTTGTATTTCAACGCGTTTGTTTACTTTGAAACAAGAACTGTGCCAAGCCTCTTAAGTGGGAACGAAGAAACATGGTAGTATAACCATTTGACTCCTCACTAATAACTCGAAAATGAAACAAAATACTGGCCGAAACTCATCCAATAAATGTCATCAATCGTGCGAAAATACCAGTATTTTGTTTAATTTTCAAATTTGAGCGATTATCAATAACTATAATAAAACTGACATTTTTCCACAGTCTTTACATTTGTCTCAAAATAAATAAACGTTTTCAAATAAGTTAATACAAAAAAACTTATCCAAGTAGGTAGAAGAATTTTATCTTGCCTTTGGTAACATTAAATTGTTATATAGTAGCTTTCTTCAGTCTTGACAGAATATGGATACGCATTGTAAAGGTGCCTGCACGTAAAATTTTGTGGTAAGAGTTGCGCAATTTTCAACCACACCTCTCCTGAGTCGGCGTTGTCAAATATTAGTGGCAAATGAAGGTTCAGGGCGACTGGAAACAATGCTGAGATAAACGGAGATCACATACAGTGCCTAGTATTCCAAAGTGCTGGAATTGGAAAATCTGGGACTTTTTTTTTTATCTGGCTTACTGGCTAGGACCAGAACGACCAAGGAAGAGTTGGTTTATGGTGGATCGCCTGAGGCTCTCATCGTCAGAAAATGCCGACAATTTTTTATAGGTCGCCGGTCATGAACATTCTTGTAGCCTCCAGGAATGTCCACACTTCGCAATAACGTTAACTTCGTAGGCGGGGAAGGGGGGGGGGAGTAAATCACACCAACATGCAAGTATCTAGTTCAATGTTAATAGTTCCGAAAATATGGCTAGCCAAATATATCCAATATTTTTTAAAAAATTTTTTTTTTTACTTTATAAATTTATCGATTTTTATTTTCCATGCTTAATTCGGCACACAGCCACGATAGATGAGCAAACATCCAAACATATTAGCCTTTTAAGGGTGATAATTTGTTCAGCACCGATCGTTTCGGGACGGAGATTAGAGATATTAGTCGGTCTTCATGCATATAATCAATGGTTCCCGGTTTTATTTTCATGGTTAGACTCCTGAATTGTGAAAAGAAAAAAAATCTTTAAAAATATTAGCGCATTTATTTCGTATTATTTGAATTCTTCGGACAACTGTTTTCATATTTAATGTTTTTTTTTTCACAACGTTTCGGTCGATGTAACCTTCAACATTCTTCAGGTGTGTGTGTTATCGAACTCTGGGATCTTTTCATCGAATTTGAAAATCTGCATTTCGAACGGAACATTTTATTTAATTTACAGGGATAGCATGCTCTTGTTCCGCCAACAATGATTGGGTAGAAGTCCTAAATAATTCGCAATTTCAGTGTCGCCCGATTGAATCTTCAGCCTCCAGAAATGTGTAACTTTTACAACTAAATTTTACCTTGGACTTTATCAACTACGTCACAGGTCCTCATGATAGAAATATTCCCGAGTTCGACAAGAAGAAGGTCGGAGGTTACATCGAACGAAACGTGTGAAAATAACACTAACGATGAGAACAGTGGTCCGAAACATCCAAATAATACGAATAATCAATTTTCATCTAAAAAAAATATTTCAGAAACATAACGTATACTTGTTCATCACTTAAGTTTGACGATCCTTTTTAAAGTTTTTAAATTTGCTGTACGAACCTAACTTGTTGATTATAATCATCGCAGGTCGGACACTTGCAACTTTAACCAAGTTTAGTGGGAGTGAGGGATTAATATTTTAGCGTAGTTATAGTAACTTATTTTATTTGTAATATCGTGTTGTGTAACAAGTTTAAGATTTAACCACCTTCCCACATAACATGTGATGCGTATCCCATCCTCACCTTTGTGTGCGTGTGTGTAGGGTCGTCACCATCGAACGCCATCGAGAGACACGCTAGGGACAAGATTAATATTTACGTCAATTCCTTCGACTTTCTCCTTTCAGAGTACTTTAAGCATCATAGATTTTTTTTCCTCCAATGGAACGTATTGCTTTGAAGAGTAACCTCCTGGTTGACTTATAATTTTGGGTCGGTTGTAGAAAAACTCCGTCGAAAATACCCCCGTCACCCGAAAATGGCAAAATAGAGATTGTAGTTAAATAAATAAATAATAAGTAATAATATCCCTAACTCTAAAACACTACCCTGTTTTTTAAATCATTTTTTGGACTCTTCTACAAAAGATTCTCAATTAAAAATAAAAAAAAAAATTAACGCGCCCTGTTAAGGTTAGTTTTTAAAAGAAGACACTACCGGTCCTTCGGGCAAAGGGTAATATCTTTTTTGCCGCAAGACATCGTTCGTATCCTTTATAAACAGTCAGTGCATGCGTTGCCCCGTTTCCTTCTTTAGAGAGACGCTCCTATTCGTGGCGTGCTGATGGGATTATGTAGGTATTTTTGCCATCCAGAGTTCCTCTTTTGGGAAAGCGCATCTTCACCTGTATTTAAAAGCCACCTTGCGTCTTACTTTGTCCGCGCGGGGAGGCAAGTAAATACGACAAATTTTTGGAAAATCAATTCGTTAATTAATACATGTAACAATAAACAAACATTATAATATAAAAACTTGAGTTTCTTGTCATGTACACAGCATCCATAACAATGTGTGTGGAGGGGTGGGGGGATTTCAACCATGATGACTTCGATCTCAGTTTAACTTCTCTTTTCTTGTCGTCGTTAACATCAAATGCAAATGTTAAAACTGTTAACACTTTGAACTCTTTTTTTTTTGTTTTGTGTTTGCTAAGAACAAAGTGTAGTATCTGTTCTGATTCCTCTTAATCTATTCTGTCCTCGGACCGTGAAGGTGGAGTCCTAGATCGAGGCAATTTTTATTTTTGTTTCAATCTAGAGTGCCCCCTTTTTGAGGAACTGTTTTTTCCAAAATTATAAAAACAACCTTGTGTCTAACTTTGCCCTCGGGGGAAGTTGAAGTAAATAGGAATAATCGCATCATTCTACGTATTTCTTTTTAGAAGTGTTGTATCTTTGACCTAGATTCCGTTGAGTTTGTCTACCGTTCATTTAGCCTAAAAGCCCCCTCCTCTATTATTAGTATTAGTAGTATTATTAGTATTATTATTATTATTAGTAGTAGTAGTAGTAGTAGTAGTAATAGTATTATTATTATTATTATTATTATTATTATTATTATTATTATTATTATTATTATTAAACGTAGTAGTTTTCTTTATAGCGATAACTTTAGGTGTTAATCTTTCAAATGCAATCAAAAAGTAATCGGAAACTTACAAAAATTACTATAAGCCGTCTTTCAAAACCATGTCCTATCAGTCTCCGCCATTAATTTGCACGTACCTATAATAGTTCATGGTTGATTTAAACAAATAAAAGAAAAAATATTAAAACAATTTTTTTTTTTTTTTTTAGTAAACGACAATCTCGTTCCGAAATTCTCTTTTTAAAATGATAAATGCTGTCTAATCTATTTCTTAATCATCTCTCGTCTCATCGATTCAAACGGCAGCAGTTTTCCGATATGTCGGAGCATTAAAAGAGGATCCCAGGCCGGTAAAAATCTACAGATTAAATGCACGCTAGAAAACCCTCACCCACTAAATCTATTTTGCAGAAACGGCAATCTATTTTTATTCTTAATAAAAAAAAATAAAAAAATTCATAAAAAAAACTTTGAACTGATTTATACTGACATAACTGGATTGCAAAGAACGTGTAACGTGGTTGAGATATTCGACTAAAATTATTTGAAGACGACAGCATTTCTTCCCCCTCCCCTATTGGCGTATTGTGCTTGAGCATTTATTCAATAAATACTATATTTAATTAAAAAAAATACAAGTTTAACAATTAATATCATATAGATTTCTAAAACTGAAAGTTTGCCGAAATTTGGGTTATGGGGTAGATTACCGTACCTGCGCAGTAAGAAAAATAGACGCTAGTTATCCGTATTATCGTTTTTAAAAAAAACTCAAGATATATTAGTATTGAGACGATTAGTCGGAATCGGAAAAATGTGTTCCTATTTTCTAATGCCAAAAACGATTCCTTTAAATATCTTTGTTTTCTTATTTAATTTTGTTTCAAACAAAATCTTCCGTTGCTGGTAGTAATAATAAAACAATAAATATTGATTGATATTGATCTATCAGCAAAACTAAAATCTATAACCCCCCCCCCAGTGTGTTTTTACGTTCAGAATCAGGAAAAATGTTCGAATCGTCCCATCATTAATATATATGAAGAAGGCCAAAGAATCACTCGGAAATTTTGTGCTTTTGAAAGAAACGTTTTGTTTTTATTTCTTCTAAAGCCTTTTTGTATTCCTACACGTCAACAAATACAGAAAAGGTATAAACATTTATATATTTTTCGTATTGACTTTTTTATATTCACACACACACACACACACACACACATGCTGTTACTGTTAAACTTGACAGTTTATATAGAAAGATAAGAGAATTTAACTTATTTTAAACACGTCGGGGACACGTTCTCGAGAATCAGTTCGACATTGACTTTGTTGCTATTGAGCAGATATGTGGTTCTGTTCAGTCTCAAACGGGCCACCCTCCCAGGCTTTATATTTTTCATTGAGAATGGATTACGTTATCACTAATCGTCTTAGGGCCAAGGCACCCTACAAGAAATACCGACGGGACTGCTAAGACATTTTTTTTCTTTTTTGACGACCAAAGTACTCTAATCTCTGGCTTTTCAACTTACCACCTGGCCTAGTCTCTAACTTTCTGAAATAATTAAATAACAAAAGGGATGCATTCGGTGTGGGGCGTCCAGAACATTGCTGAAACCATTTTTTTTCGTCGGTGCCACTCAGAAACTTTGGGGGAGGGGGCGGAAGAGTCGAAGGTCCGTTGCACCGACCTTTTTTTTTTTTTAACAATTTAACTGTTTGACCCCTCCCTCATCTAGACTATTAAAAAAATCTGAATGACATTGACCGTTTATATATATATATATATATATATATATATATATATATATATATATATATATATATATATATATATATATATATATATATATATATATATATATATATATATTATCCATTGTAGAGGCAAATTGTTCTTACCGTTCAATCATCTACTCTTCTCCTTCATCAAGTTTCATTATTTTCTATTTTATTACGCATGGCGATGATATCACAATAATACACAGTTTGTTGGAGTTGAGTAATCACCATTATCATCGTATAATTTATTGCATAATTAATTGCGAATACTTCCACAATCTTATCTAGACAAGCATTAAAATGTTATTTTAATATTGTCATTGTTACTATCATTAATATACCAGGTGTTACTAGTGATTTATTGATGATAGACAATATTATATACATATTATACATTATACTGGAAGCTGAATAACAGCAGGTTTTCCCATTGTATCGCTACTGTAACTTTTATTTTATCAGCCGTTTACCAGTGTTTTATCCCTGGTAACTGCTATTAGCTTTCTCTGAAGTTTGAATCGCACTAAACCTCCTGTGGATTTCTGTGCTTCCTGTGTCCTTCCAGTGGAGGTCTGGATGGTGCTTTTTTTCCTAGGTTTTCCACACACACAAATTGACTCCCAAATGTTACGCTAATTATTAAGCTGTCTTGTTTGTTCTTTCACAATTTTAGGTGACAACAAGTCAACTTTAAAATTCCAAAAATATTAAGCCTTGCTGTCGGTTGATCAGACCTAATAATCCTTGATTTTTTTTTTTTTTATTATTATTCAGGTTCGTTTAACAGGTGTATCGGGTTTGCTTTACTGGGCACTTCTCTTTTTTATGTCTATATTTATGAGCATATTATATTCCTTCCTGGAGATAAAAAATAAATTACTTTATTAGAAATAATAATAATAATATATAATAATAGTAGTAATAATAATAATCGACAGACAAAATATTGTTTATTTTGTTAAATAAGTAAAGTCTGTTAATTTTTAAAGCTGTTTTATTTAAAAAAAAAAAAAAAAAAAAAAACTCGTTTTCTTTTCGTCTTCAGAACGTCTCTCGAAGAGATTCTGTCCATTTGTCAGTCCATCATGCTTACGTTTGCAATTGCATTTTCATTATTAAATGAGCGAATCTTTAAAATACATATATATTTTTTTGATATCTGTAGTTTTTTTTGTTTTTTTTATAAATGATATACAACAAAATGTCGGACAAAAACGAATAAAGTAGTGAGTTTTAGTTTTTTCCATTTAAGTTTGTTTTTTGTTTTTTTCCTTTAAAAAAATTCGATGATTGTCTTCACAACGCATTAAATGACTACTCCACTTTACCTGGATAGACCAAAACCCGTGTTATTAAAAAATGGTTGACACTCGTATGGATTTGTTTATGTTTAAAAACAAATGCACTTTTTAACAAATGTATGTATTTGACATTAACGTAAGAATTTCTATTTGAACTCTCATTCCATAGCTGATTGATAAAGAAGTGAGGATCTCTGAAAATTATCCACTCCTAATTGGAAAGGAGCAATATATGGATACGTGTTTCTAAATGTGAAATAAAGTTCTGTATAGAGACTAATAAACAAAGCAGAGAGTTGCAACTTTCTGTATAAATAGGACATTTTGATTAGTGCAGATTTCGTATTTATTATATTATATTGGACCAATATATAGTAATGATTTAAAAAGTTTTTTAAAAAAATGACTTGTGCGCCACCACCGAGAATCTGAACCAAAATGTTTCGCTTACAATTTACTTTTTCCTTTGACGTTAATGCCTGAGCTATGAAGACATGTTTGCTGCAAGGCTAAAAATTAAAACATTAACCAATAGCTATTACGTTACACATGTATATTCCTAATGCTGTCGTTCGACCTTCACCTGGCAAATTCCATTTTTTGATTTTCACACCTTTGCACCGATTTTCCCGGCTAAAACCCAAATATAAAGTTCCGCATGGGTTTGAATACCCTATATAATTTCATGTCTGTATAGCAAAAACTGACAGGAGTTTGGTAGGAAAAAGTTTTTAAACAAATACATACATAAATATATATAGAAAGGGGTTTGTGTTTACTATAAACTTTTTATGCAAATATTACACAAGTATAAATCATGTAGAATATCTGCATGAATATAATTACACGTAATAGTTAACTAATATATATACTGCTTGGCCTTCGAGTCAAGATCAAAGTGTAGTATCTGTTTTTCAGATGCTGCACTTCAATTTCTTGTTCTCTCTCAGTGGAGGAGAAATCCTTCACGACTGAGACAATTTTTATTTTTGTTCCTTTTCTCCACATTAAAAAACGACCCTAGTGTCTAACACTGTCCCGTGGGGAGGCATTGTAAATAGGAACTAATATAACTAATATATATATATATATATATATATATATATATATATATATATATATATATATATATATATATATATAAAGAAGTTCAGATATCATGTTGATCTGAGCTTATGTAATATTATATAATGTGTGTGTGTGTTTGTTGAAAATTATGAAAATAATATTCCGACCTGATGGAATGACAGCTACAAAGAATTTAAGAGTTTTCATGGATAACTCTTTTAATGGAGTACTAGTCTGTTTATTGTTAAAATTTGACCCTTTTAACTTTGGATTATCCCCAAACATTGAATACTTTAGATATATTTATAAAAAAATTTTCTTCTTGAAAACGCAAATAGGAAATCTTAAAAACAGTTTAAACAGTCGAAACTTCCATAATGTTTACGTATGAAACAGAAAATAACTCTATACAATTTTGGGACATACTTATAAAATTCAACAAGAACCTAACCTTAAGAATACATTGTAAAACTATACACATAAAAAAGACGACAGACATCTTTATTCACGCCACAAGAACAAAATCAAAACAAGTGTGATAATGGATTTCTTATGTGTATTCAGAATTTGTAGTCTTGTACTTACTTGTACTTGAAACGACATTCACCCTGGAGGAGTTGAGTCGGCTTCATGAAGATGCACATCTCGTATCGCTGCGGCCCAAGCCCGGCGATCGGAGGCAAGATCCCGAGTGAGCAATAGCCAGTCACGTCTCCAACAAGACAGGCCATAGATGAGCGGGCCCGAAATAAGCTCAGCGTCGGCTTTGATAGTCCCAAGCCACGTTCTTAGCTGGCCACCGACATGTTTTTTCCAGCCGGGTAGAGGACGTGGGGAGATAGCCTCGTAGATAAAGACCCCTGCATCACAGCGAGAGGCATGGCCAAACCATCGAAGGCGTCGGGCCCGCAGTAGGTCAGTAATTGCCTGGAGATTGCAGCGACGCCGGACTTCTTTGTTGGCGACGAAATCCAAGGGATGGACATGGAGAATGCGGCGGAGATTGTAGTGGATTCAGAATTTGTAGTCTGCACTGGCTACACAAGATAATTCAAATACATCACAAATTCACTGAAAACATTGCAATATCCCACATATTTCTTATCAAATGCTAAGAAAAAGCCCTATGAATATTTTCCAGAAGTAATAAGCAAAGATCATATACACCAGACACCTCTCTTATACGAAAACATCTTTTACCTATCCACACTAATAATATTGTAATTTGCAACATTCTAAATAAAAAAAGGTACTCCAACAATACAAGCTGCATCACAAACTATAAAACAAACATTAAAAAAACAACAAAACATTTTCGAAAACCTCACATCGAATGCAGGTATATATACTGTGCCATGCAATAATTGTCATCAGATATATGTTGATGAAACACAACAGGAACTAAAGAAAAGGCTTGGTGAACATAAAAGAGATATGTATTAAAGAAAAAAAAAACAATTTCTTAAATGCGCTATTATCTCATGCAAACAAGCTCGACTTATTAAATTCATTTAAAATAAATCCCGACAAAAACTTAAATCAGCGCTCATTGTTAATTCTAATACAATTAAACAACATAACGGTTTCTACAATTTTATTTCCTTTAATCAGCAGACTTATTCTAACTGAACAGAAATTGAATTTATGTTCAGGTTAGCTATCTTACATTTTATATATATATATATATATATATATATATATATATATATATATATATATATATATATATATATATACACATACACACACACAATAATGAGATGAATTAGATCACAGATTAATGGATCTTGCGGTTTCGAGTCTTATAAAATAATTTTGAGAGGTTATATTTTTATATAAGACAATCCCAGCCAAATAAAAATTACTCAAATATACTAGATAGAGCAAATTAAAATTTACATTTCTATATTTAAATTTCATTCAGAAAAAAATATAATTTTCAAAATAAAAGTTTATTGTTTGGACAATGAATACAATATTTATATTAATTTGCCATTTCCACATTTTTTTCTGAACGAAATTTAAATATAAAAAATTTAATTTAAATATAAAAATTATATACATTAAATTTCATAAGATTGCATTGTATTGGTTATAAGAGACGGGATCTTTTGTCTATGATTACGAAATAATATAGTTGGGGAAAGTATGAGCCACTTTCCAAATATCTGGGTCATATAAGAACGTATGTTCAATTAAAACGCAGGCATGAATCGTTTACAATCTGATTTTCTTTGAATAAATATTGATTTAATTTTGATTGGTTTCACTATTCCCTACCTCCCACAGAGGGCTGGATGTGATACAGAGTCCGTTTAATGTGTATGGAGGGGGGGGGGGCTCCAATTCTCTTATCCTTTTCCTTTAATGCCCGCCATAAATGAAAATGTGTTTCGTACACTACCCTTATATTATCCCGGATAATCATGCCTCAGTTCCAAAGGAGTGGGTAAAGCTTGGGAGAATGTATTACCTACAAACAAACAGACAAATACTAGAGGTGTTGGGCGAGGGGGGGGGAGATATCACGTAGCAGGCTTCAAACGGAAAAGAATCCAGCTCTTCAAAAGGGGATCGTCTGGATTGGGAGCCAAAATAAAAAATTTCCTTAGTCGAGAGGGACTTCTTCCCGGAGAACGAAACAGATACTACACTTTCATCTCGTTCCGTAATCTCCAGGTAGTATTGCTATTGATCAGCAAAAGAATGTTTTTTGTTTTGTATTTTTTTTTTTTTTTTATTAATGAAACCTGATGTAAAAGTTAACGTTTTCTGCTTAATGTATTTTTTTCCGGATTTTGGTTGTTTTGGTTTTACAAATAGAAAGACATGCAAACATCACCAGCTGTGTGTGTGTGTGTGTGTGTGTGTGTGTGTGTGTGTGTGTGTGTGTACGTGTTTGCTTTGGGGCTCTGGTAAATCAAGCTGTTTCATACCAAAAAATAAAATGTGCGTCACGCGTTTTCATCAATCAATTTATATCATTGGATGATTTATCATGATTTAGAAAAAAAAAAAAAAAAAAAAAAAGAGAGAGGGGGAGGGGAGAAAAGAAATGCACTCGAAAAGAGCGCATACTTCCACTATGCCAATTCGACAATAATTTCTAATCTACATCCAAACGCATTATTTATTTATTTTTTTAAATATATGTAGGTTTTCATTAACTAATATGCGTTGTCAGGAATTTTTATGACACTGAATATTGTTTTTATTATTTATATTTTGAAAAGGGGGCTTACACCGCACGGATGGTGGTGGTGGTGGTGGTGGTGGTATCTAAAGTTAAAGAATCGTTAAAAAAAGATCTTCATGCTGATTTAAAATGGATTCGTTAAATTTGTTACTCACGTTTTTGTCCAGGTAAATCTCTAAAATTTCGATTTATAGTTATTTTGATGAAAATGCTTACAAAAGAAAAAGACGCCAAGTAATAGATATTTTCCTGGGGAGAGGGTAGTAAACATAGATGGGGTAGTGGTGTCTGTTGTACTGATAAGAATTCATCTCCCCCTCCAATTATAACTGACCCAATCTCTATGAATCTTTCGCGATATTGTTCTCAGGAAGGCAGAGGCTTTATGTTGTGAATTGTGTACGACTTTAGCGTCCCAAATAAATAATCACTTCGAAGTCGCTTAACAACGAAATGCTTTTCATATTCATCTTAATGTTAATCATTATTGATAAAAAGAATATATATTAGTGTTGGGACGATTAATCGGAATTGAGAATTGGAAAAATCAGAACTTTACGGGTTAATCGGAATCGGAAAATTTTTTAGCTATTTGCCGATGCCAAAACTGATTCCTTTAAATATCTTCTTTTTTTTTTTATTTTGTTTTTATAAAACATCTTCCACTGTTTGTAGTAATAATAAAATAAATATTTCTTGATTTAAACTTTCAGTAAGACTAAAATATCTAGAACACCCCGTCACAAGTGTGTTTTTACGCTTGAAAAAATACATTCACATTTAAGATGTGTTTTTACAGTAATCGGGACAAAATAACAATTTTATAGTATAATATTTAGAGATTTCTAAAGAATCGAAATTGGTAATTATATCAGAATTGGGAAAAATATTGGAATCGTTCCATCACTAATATATATATATATATATATATATATATTTATTAGTGTTGGGACGATTATTTGGAGTCAAAAAAATTGGAACATTTGGGGGTATCGGAATCAGAAAAATTAGTCTATTTTCCAATTCTAAAACGATTCTTTTAATTGTCGTTTTTTTTTTTAATTTGATTTTGTTTAAAACAAATCGTCCACTGCTGGTAGTAATTATAAAATAATAAATATTTATTGATTTTATACTTAGAGCAAAGCTAAAATATATGAACCATCCACCACAAGGGTATTTTTGCGCTTATGAAAATATCTGCACATTTAACGTGTGTTTTTACAGTAATTGAGGGGGAAAAATAGGAAATTTAGAGATTTCTACAGAATCAGAATCTGGAATTTAGTATGGAATCAGTAATTGTATCAGAATCGGAAAAAATATTGGAATCGTCCCATCACTAGTATATATATATATATATATATATATATATATATATATATATATATATATATATAATTATTTATCTTCTTTAATACGGAAGAAAAAATATCTTAGATTGTTTGTTTTTCTCCTAGGAACATATTAACCGTCTCAAATGAGTTGTTGGGTGCCATTTAACGAAACACATATGAGACAAAATAAAATATTACGAAAGGAAAAATATATGTATTTGAATTTGAAATGTAATCTGATGATATATGAGAGAGAGAGAGATTCAAGTTGTAATCCTATAAATGTTTGAATTAAGAGATGCAGAAAAAATAAGTTCAAATAGTAAAATAAAAAGCAACTGGGTGCCAAGAAAAAAGATATATGTATAACTTGACACTGAAATCCACTTATGCCACTTCTATAAGACAACACTTGAAGACCGTTTAATCAAAATATGTAATATAGAAACAATTTTTAATCATAAATAGTTCAAGCATTATTTTAAACATAAGTAAATATATATTCTAAAGCTGTGAAGGTTAGGGAAATATAGAATTTTATTTATTTTATCAAGAGCAATTAAAGATGTGAATGTAATCAGCAATATATGTCTCCATGTTAAAAATGCTCCGAACTGGACCAAGTGATATTTCCCAGGAATTGACTGATGAATGATAAAAAGAAATGTTTTATTTATTCAGTGCCTCCGTTCAATTTCAAAAGACAATGGAAAACCATCTAAGTGTAATTGTGAGGCAAGGGTTGCGCAATCTCTAACCACACCTCCTGAATCGACATTGCTTGGGTCCAGTGGCAAGGAGAAGACCAGGACGACTGGAAACAATGCCGAGATAAGCGGAGAGCACATACAGCACTTGGAAGTCCAAAATGGTCACCCATTTTAATACTGGGCAGGCTCAACATTGCTTAACTTTGGTGATCTGATGGGAACTGTTGTGGCAACGTGATTATGCCATATTTTATTATTACTATTATTATTATTATTGTAAAAATAAACAATTATAATGCCAGTAACGCTGAAAAATGAATTGCAAGATTATTTTATAAATTCATCAAATATGATAAAGAAGAAAAAATAAGACGAAAGATTATTTTTCATAAAATAATAAAATAATTCAAATTTTAGTTCATGACAAAGTATAGCACGAGTGTAGCTTAGTTCAACCATTTTTTAAGCAAATACTTTTTTTTATTGTGTAAAATAATCTCAGTATCTGTTGTTTTTTAATCAATAAAAAACATCTGTACACATCTGGATGAAAAACTCAAAAAAGAATCTAGCATTCAAAATTTAATGAAAACAAAAGGATTAATTAATGATAATCTTTCTATTAACCCTTTGTGACCTTGTTGAACTAATTTATTCAATCGTAAATAAATGAATATAACAGCATAAATAAATTGGGAATTGATTCAAACACACCTTGTACGTATTAGTTCAGATTACAACTATCCATTGCTTACATTCAGTATGCCACCATCTGTCTCAGAGAATGGAGGATTTTGTTTGTTGTCATAAACACACGTTTTTCAAGCAATAAGGCTAATAATCAAGGTCAGTTTATGAAATGCAAAATTTTTCAGTGATAGTTTAACTATTGAACTTCATAATGAAAGATCGTTATAGTGAAAAAAGTCTTAAGATCATAGCATCATTATCCTTTAAACTTACTAAACTTAACAATAAATGTTTTTTTAATCATATACATCGTAATTCAGGTCACAAAGGGTTAAATTATTGAAATCACATTACACGTACGAAGTCATAACAATATCCTTGTCTTTTTTATAATGCAAAAACAATGACTGAATTTGAGAGTTAGAATGTTATTCACAAGATCAATACGTAATCTGAGAAGAAGGTAATGTTTTATTTCATATGTATGAAAATGTAAAATGTGCAAAAGTTCTTTGAAAAGCATATTGAATCTGCATGTCAGTATTTACAAACTGTAAACGTTATATTAATCATTTCGTTCTGTTTTGTACATGATCACATGAGTGGTTACAAAATAATTCAGTCAGTAAATTTTATCAAGGAAACACGTATGAAGTTGTCATTAATAAAAACAAAAGTTAGTCTAGTTTAACTCCTACTTAAGTAAAATAAAATATAGTAAAAATGATAGACTTACAATAATAATTGAGTAATCGGGATTAGTTAGTCTGTGAATGACACTAAAGGCAGCTTATATCATTTCATGAAGACAACATTTTAATTAGGGTTTGAAATCAAATTGTTTTTACATACTATGATAAACAAGTAACTTTCAGAAATGTATAGGTTAATATTTATGCTATATAATATAAATGCTTATCTGAAATTAAACACAGAGCAATGTGGACATTTTTTTAATTAATATTATTGCCTATAATAGATACACACAAACGCACACATATTGAGAACACAATATGAGTTGAATTCGTAGTCCCACACGTGTGTGATACCAAAGTGTTCGGAATTGATTTTGACGCTTCCCTTCATTTTTGATGAAATGAGATACGTACTACTTTGGAGTGAGAAGCCTTTTTGGAGTTGTCTACATTACAGTCATGCTTACTGCTCACGATATGGATCAAATTGATCAGTGAATGCCTGTGAAGACTATAAGAAATAGTAACAACTAGAAACCCGGCCGGTGCTGCCCGGTCGTAAAATATGCATAAATATTATATTTTAATTCATATGGAAACTGAAACATATGCATGCGAGTATTATATTGTTTCTAAACAGTTTACTTGTAAGTAAAAAAAAAAAAATACTTGAGCTGAGATCGAAACCAAAACCTAAATACAGTGAGCCAAGTACGATAACCATTAGGTTAGCTTGACAGGTGTGTTTTCAAATCTACTTATTCTTAACATAAGGAATCTGTCGTGTAAACGATTCACGCATGACAGATAAGAATCTGGTGACCCACACGTACCAATTTTTTTTTAATTTTGACCTCTTCGCAGTCCATGATTCCAGATGAAAATCGATTAAAGTTTTCTACATGTCTGAATACCCTATATACCAAATTTCAAGTTTGTAGATCAAAGATTCGTTGAGAATATAGGTTGAGAATTATCCTCACGCACACACATTAATGACAAAATTATTGATAAAAGCGAGCATGAAAAAAAAATGTTTAAATCATCCCCATCATTTCACTTGTGGAATTTCCCAGTCTTTCTCCAAGCACAGTCCAACTTATATCTTCTTAATAATAAACTTTCGTCTTTTAATGACTACTAAGTAATATATACTTAGTATACTCATTCTATCAAAAATACCCAGTCTCCTCTACTATTCACCCATGATTTGGAGAGGGATATAAAAGTACAAAATGAACGCAACGTTGACTGTACTTGAACTCTGCATGCCAATACCACAGTCGGTTTCATTTAGTATTATTAAACACCCAATTAATTATAATTAAAAAAAAGCAATGCAGCTTTAAAATGTCTTTCTTTACTACCTACATTTGTATCCTCACAAAGTAAACTTACCTGCTATATACTAGAGAGCTCTTCTAAGAAAACTGATAAAAAATATTACATTTTTCGAGCAGATCAATCAAGCATTGACAAAAAAAAAAAAAAAATTATAAAAAATATGAAATTTATTCATATTCAAACAGTCAATTATTTACATCATTAGTTTCTTTGATATTCTTTGGTAGAATCTATTTTGTGAGTGCGATTGAAGGTAAAAAATGAAAATGTACTGCTCAGTGTAGGGATTGAACTCGCATCCTTCAAATTATGAGCTCGTTGTGTTTAATATATTCCTCCTCTCTCTTTCTGTCGACTTTCTTCCCACCACGTCTCGTCCCATTCGCTAATCATTGTCACTTGTTACATCATTTTCGCTAACAATGGGATAAGCACACAAAAACAAGTACACATCTCATTACTTTTATTGATGAAGAAGTTAGGGGGTCAGGTCAGGCTTACCGAATATTGTACCACTCTCCATCCTTCTCAGCGGATCAAATGAATTACTATTTAAAAAATTCTATCGATTATTTCTTCGGTGTTTGTTCAAGATATATCGATTGTTTGGCTTCGTTAACGGTAACAAAATAAATTCCATGTTTCAAAGAAAAATATACATGATAAAATAACTTCAAATATAGGGTATTTATTTCGTCCAAATTTGAAGATTTTTGAGTCTAATACAGTAAGAATAGCGGATGAACAACTACTTTATGTTATTTTGAATATAAAGATGTTTTTATGTAAATATCATATTTACAATTTGCTTTTGTTCTATATTTTTATAATCATTGCGTACTAGCATCGGATCTATTTCAATTTCTTTATAAAAAATATCATGCTGTGCAGAAAGGGCATTAGCTATATTAGCCATATGTGAAACTCCTTTATTATAATCGGCATGAGGTTAAATCCATCCGATATTGTTATCAAAACCAGTTAACACAAAACTAAATGTTAAAGAAAAGTAAAATAATAAATCTATTTGAACAGTTTGTTTCGTTTATTAGTTATAGTATGACGTGTATATATATATATAGTCATCCACATACAGTACTGTTTCGCTGTTTCACAGCTCATCAGTGCGGCTAGACAGGCAACTGCCTCAAGCCAGGATATATATATATATATATATATATATATATATATATATATATATATATATATATATATATAAACTCATAGAATGTTCCTATAAGTATACGGCATAATCATGTTGACACACCGGTTCTCGTTGGATCACCGAAGTTAAGTAACGTTGAGCCTGGTCAATACCATATGGGTGACCAATTTCATTATTTCCAGGCAGTGTATGTAGGAATTCGTCAACACCTCTCTGCAAGAGTTGCAAAAACTTGACGTTATCTCCCCTAACGGGGATATACATGCGACTGGGGGCCGCTTGTGAATTTTATGCTCCCATGAAACTTCTTCCTTTGGAGGAAGCCAGTTCAACCCGTCTACGATGAGTCTGCTTCAGTGCAGTAATTTTCCTATTAGTAATCCGACTTTGTTCATTCTATTCATCATTTTCAATCCTCTCATAATATTCTTCATTCAACTTGCAATCCATCCATCTCATTAAACTGTATTCTCGAATGGCTTTTGGCCCTGTTAAGTGGTTACTCTCTCTCTCTCTTACACACACTCTCTCTCTCTCTTTTTCTCTCTCTCTCTCAACACGACGGTTATAGGTTCGATCCACATGGGAAAAGAGGTATCTCTAGCCACACTGATGAGTTGTGATACGACGAAGCAGTACTGTATGTGGATGACTATATATATATATATATATATATATATATATATATGAATACACGGATCAAATTATCTTTTTATATATTATCAAATAGACCTCAATGAAGTTATTCTTTTGACATTATTTCTAACTCAAAGTAATCGAAAGGTATTCTGCTTAATTTAATTTATTTTCTTTTAATAGTATTTTGACATATTCGTTGTAGTATTTTATGTGATTACATGTTTTATATCAAGTAATCGATCAGAAATAATTATATATATATATATATATATATATATATATATATATATATATATATATATATATAAATTGCTTATAGGCGGGACACATTCACACGAGAAGTGATCACACAATTTTACTAATAAATATCCCCACACCTTTTTTATTGCGTTTTGATTGTATATTTTGGTATCCTCGATGTCGATCCAAATTATACTTGTTTAGTTCAGCGAATGAAACAATATATAGATACTAACTAGTAGGGAGACCCGACGTTGCCCAGGATTGAATGATCATCAACGAATGTTTCACACTCCCATATTTTTATTGTCATCGAAATTGTTGAAATCACCCATTTTTCAATACCAATCGATTGATTGCCTGCTCTAGTTGGGAACCCATCACGGTGCACCAGGAGGAAGCTTCACATTCCTCTCCGTCTACATTGCACAGTAGAGAACCTATTGTGGATTTTATAAAATTATTCACACGCACACGCACACACACACATATATATATATATATATATATATATATATATAAAATTGCTTGAATTAAAGGTTAAAATGCAAGAGTCAACTAACATGGTCCAATTGTGCTCTAAACAGAAACATTCATTTCGAATGCGCTCCTGCCATATCCAAGAACCTACTGTTGACTTTATATGCCGAGCGTTTCTGCTTGTGGGATAATAGAACCTCTCAAATGCACTTGTGACTTTAGGTTGTATAAGATGTTAACTTTGTTCAAAATCGCCTATTCCTTCTTTCATTAGCTATGTTTGCGATTATCGATACTTATCAAAGGCATTCCGATACAAAACCTATCTAAGAACATTACCAAATACATAAAGTACATTAGTGTGAAATTTAAAATCGATCCAGTAGTTTCGGGGTTCATAAGAAACGAACTCACACACATAGACAAAGTTCCTTTTATATAATATTAGTAATACTAAATTTTTATATTAATAATATGATACTACCACTTTTCGTGTGTATGTGTTTCTCGACTCTACGTGACTTTTATTATTTACTATTATTCGATTATAGAATTAAAAGAAAAAAAGAATGCAATACTGTAAAATCCCAAGAATAAGTATTTTAAAAATCATATTTAAAAAATTAATAATTTTATTATTAAATTAAAAACTGGAATAGTTTCGTTTTTTTTTTCTTCCATAAACAAGTCAGTCGTTATAAACTTTCGTTAATAATTTTTAAAAATGAATGAATTACTTTGTGAACCTTCAAAATTTGAGTGAATTAAAAAGTTATTTAATCTAAAAAAAAAAAAAAAAAAAAAAAGAAAAAATAGCATATCCCCGTGTATTCAAAAAGATTGAAAATTTCGGAAATTATTTAGATCAAGAAATTTTATAAATGGAAATAGTTACATTATCAGAATTTTAGTTTTATAAGAATTCCGTTAAAGTAGTATTTTATTTATTAAACGAGATCAGAACAGGTGAAATTTAATTTTTAAAATCCTATTTAAAAAAAAAAAAAAAAAAAAAAAGTAGTAATAATTTTGTAGAAGAAGAAGAAGAAACGGCGGAAAATGAAAAGTAAAAACAAAAACTAAACAAAAAAACACCCGGGTAACGCCGGATAGGTACGGCTTATAGATCATCATCATCATGTTGTATTATCTCCAACACAAAAACGGTTACTGCTTGTTACTTTCTCGATCGCACATGCGCCGGTCTTTGTATATATTCTTTGAAGTAGAGTAAATGCAATCGAAAGTGTGTTACATAAAAATGCGATTGATTTTTGCTTCTGGGCCGCACAATTGCAATTGCTACCGCCACCACTGCTGCTGCTGCGTATTGGAATAAAAGAAAGAAATTGCTTCCTTCTTTTTCGGTTATTTCTTTTTTCTTTTCTTTTCTTTTCTTTTTATTAACTTGCTGTGGAGAGAAATCACAGGTGCGCATTGTTTGGTGGTAAGAAACTAAAAGTAGACATGGATGTAGTTTTCGGGAGAGGAAAGGTAGCTACTCTATTGCGTTGCGTACAGTTTCTTTCGTTAAGGAAACATTATTCTTGGAGACCTTCGGTAGTCTGTTTTTTTTTTTTGTTTTTTTTTTTTTTTTTTTTGCTTTGTTTTGTTTTCTAAGAAGGGGGGATATTGTGATTAGTGGGGCTACCCAGTGTTGACCGGGGTAAAAGATTAACCTATTTCTATTAAAATTTCTATCTCTCTATTTTTATCTCCCCAATCCACTCTTTTTACCTCCGCTCAGCCCATCTTTCCCTAGCTAGCCCTCCCCCCACATCCTTTATATAATTGATTTCTCGGAGAATGAATCGGCATTTTCTTTCCAATTAATTATTGCATAATAACACTGAAAAACTGATTCTTCCTGTCAAATCCTGGCCCAGTTGACACTCCAAACAAATGATTATTTTTTTATATAAATTTTAAATATTCATACGGGGCAATGCTGATTAAGAAAATATCAACTTTGTGGGTGTCTGTTTTGTAGGTTTTTTTTATATGATTTTAGCTGGGCATATAAACGTACATACACGTAGACAACTGAATAGAAGGTTTACATAGGTTGCTGTTTGGATCTGACTTTGAA
Organism: Euprymna scolopes; assembly: GCF_053919585.1. Taxonomy (NCBI): domain Eukaryota; kingdom Metazoa; phylum Mollusca; class Cephalopoda; order Sepiida; family Sepiolidae; genus Euprymna; species Euprymna scolopes. Next base: position 36,720,732 of record NC_136487.1, read on the forward strand.
AATTTGACAAGATAAAATTATGTTAGTTTTTTTTTTTTTAGTTTTTTTTTTTTTTTTTTTTCAAATAAATTTTTCTGGTTGATGTTGATCTAAAATAATTCTATTTAATATGTTTTTAAAATTCTGGATAAATTCTATTGTTTTCACTAGAAAGCGACCACACACACACATATATATATCGTGCCTTCCTTCAGTCTTGACATACTATACATACACACTGTAAGGGTGCCTGCGCTTAAAATTAGTGTGGCAAGAGTTGCGTAGTCTCCAACCACGCCTCTCCTGAGTCAACATTGTTGCATACCAGTGGCAAGTTGAGGTACAGGACGACTGGAAACAATGCCGAGATGAGCAGAGAGCACATAACAGCGCCTAGAATTCCCAAATGGTCATCTATCTGGTACTAGCCAGGCTCAACGTTGCTTAACTTCGGTGATCTGGCGAGAACCGGTGTGTCAATGTGATCATACCGCATTATATATAATCACACCATTCTGTATGCGTTTAGCCTCGTAAAACAAGTTATTCAGAGATTTATTTTTAAAAATGAATACAATGAAATAACAGCATAAAAATATTAGCTAAATTTAGAATTTCATAGTAAAATTGCACCTCACTCTAAAAAAGGCCTTAATAAAAATAAATATCTGGATTTAGTCATATTGATTTCAAATAAAATAATTTAAAATGCACTAAATCGTAGTATCGATCATAATTGGAGCACTAGGGACGATCTTGAATTTCAATGAATTTGCTAATGGGTCAAAAGTAAACGGGGGGGGTGATATATTGGAACCAACCAGATGTCAACACTATTGGACTTCAAGCTAAATTACTAAGAAAAAGATTGCCGTATTTTTGAAGAGAAAAATTGATTTACAAAAGTCAATCTAAGCAAAGTGCAACGAACCATGCAGAAAAGACCGAAGATATTGCATCTATACATCGTTTGAATGTTTGTCTAAAACAACTTTAAACCTTAATATGGTAGACAAGGTTACAAATTCCTTGACCATAGTGTCTGCGTTTGGAGTCGAGTGTAGATATCGTATTAATAGGTATGATTGACTGGGTTTGACCCTGGATTCACATATCCAATATCTGATTGATGAGTTTTATATGAAATGGGGGGAGGGGGGCGATTTGAGTTCAAACGTTAGTGAGGAAACTAATAAGAGTAAGATCTTGCTAGATAGGAGTGTTTAGATGACTCATACTGTTTGCTAAGGATAACCATTAGCAACTCTCAACTAATGAACATGAATATCCATGGTTCAGTGTAACAGAAAATATATTTGAAGTAAAACATGTTTTCCGGTATATTTTGGCTCACGATGGGAAAAATATCTGGAGAACATCGTTAGATGTGCGGTCGGGGGAAGTGAGGCACCATCCACTTTTTGGTATATAAACAGAAGAGGTGTATTTCATATCGATTATTTCTTCAATATAACTTAAGTGCTCCTGTGCAGTTCTAGGAGATTCATCTCCCCTACTAATTGCTTAAAGTGCTCCTACAGAGGAATTTTGACGGGGCTACCAAGGTGGTTTTTGCAGGCCATGGCGCTGTAACTCTGTGGCGCTAACGTTTCAATTCCATTTTTTTAACTCTTGTGTACCATTATCTCGCTGTGGGAGAGATAAGCAGACTTAACAGTGAGATACAGAAATCTGGTGATGCCCCAGGGTCATTCCTTGATTTTATGCTCCAAAGACTCGAGTATAAGTTCTAGTACTGAGAAAGATAATATGATTGGATTTTCTGAGCCGTCAACTCCCTCTCTCTCTCTCTATAACAATAAAATATAGTTCGTTTGGATTAGTATCATATTTTTAAGTTTTCAGCCATGTCCTATGTACATTTTTCGAATCTCAATCATCTTGGACGACTATTTTTCTTAGGACGAAATTTTGAAATCAGTGAAATGAGTATTTAAAAAAAACAAAAAACAAATGTTCATGTTTTGTTTGTTTAACATTAAATGCAGTTTTTTTTTTCATGTTTTAAATATTTTAGAGACACATTTTATTTGCAAATGCTGGTGAAGTAAAAATAAATAAATAAATAAAGAGAGAGAAAATTACAATTTTTAAACAAAAATACTTTTTACAGGAATTATTTAATAATTTCCTTTCATTGTCTGCCGATTCAATGTTCCAAGGAAACTAAAGCAAACCAGTAAAGCATGCAGTCCACAGGGGACATGTGACCCTTTTCCAAACAGTCTTGTGGTCCGCATAAAATATACTGTATTTCGTCATTTTACAGTTAAAATTGCAGAGTTTTTTTTTTAACCAGTTAATGTGTGTCGTTTACTGAAAAAAAAAAAAAATCATACTTTTTTTTTTATTCCGAACGTTTTTTACACTTCAGAATGATATTGATTACATTTTATCGATTTCAAAATTTGTTACGGTTGCATACAAATCTTTGCCGTTTAAAATTTCGCTTGTTTTTTCTTCTTTTGAATTACTTTTCGTTTATTTCATGAATCTTGCAAAATCATTATCGTGCATAATTGTATGTTTTTTGATAACAAAAATATTTTGCAATCATTTTTTTATCAAACGACTTCAATAACTCACATGCAGCACACATAACGATCCAAATGGATCCACATGACCCTTAAGGGACTCTGAATTTGATTATCAAAATGTCTGAAAAGCCATTAAATCTCATCTATTCAGTCTTACTCTCCAAATCCCCGAAGACGTATAAAACTTAAAATCTGAAGAGAATTTTAAATTTCTCCATAAAGTGCAAGTAACCTCAATGACAACCTCAAAATAAACAGAGGTTCAAATCCACTCGGATATATTTACGCCTATTTTACGCGCTGTTGCTGTTGAAAAAGGTATGAACCCCTGTTATCCCTCCAGTCATGGGTAAAGTAGTAGCTCCTGTTTTTTAATCATTCGAAATGGGTTAAGGTGCTGTATTGTGGAAAAAATTAAGCAAGATTCTTGAACCCACAGTAAGAAAACTTTCTATAAACGTAAGTTTTTTTATATGAAAGTTTCGCATCTTATATAGATTAAAATCAATATTATAATACTAAACTTTATTTCTAGAATCCTTACGCTAATTTTGATAAAAATCAATTACATGATTTAAATTATAGAAAATATATGAAAAAAATTAACGCTTAAGGTTGAACCTCTTAAAAAGCATTTGGATTCAAGGAATCTTGGTCAATTGGTGTCTCATGGTTATGCATAAAATTTAATGCACATCTGAAATATTTGAATTTTCAAATAGGGAGGGGGCGCTATATTATATCCGTAGAAACTCTTTAAAATGCTCCAAAGAACCCGAAAATTTCAGAATATTTATTAATGTTTAATGCCTATTGTTAAACTTTCATAAAAATTAGTTATTTGAATTTTTACCAAGTGTTCACTTCCGTTTTATCCCGTTGCATGAGATTAAATTGGAACAAATATAACCCACATTTTGGACCGCTTGCTCCTAACAGCTCGAAACGTTATGAATATAAAAACCAAGACGACAATAGTTGTTCAAATAATCCAAAATATTAATATATCGCTACACATTCATGATCATGTTTCGGTCAGTCACAAATAACTAGAGACCTCTACAGACAATATTGCTTATACAAAGTTTAGTCCGTTTAGTTTAATGAATTATAAACTAAACTTTTATATAAGCAATATCGCCTGAAGAAGTCTCTAGTTACTTGTAACTGGCTGGCCGAAACATGCTCGTGAATGTGTAGCAACATATTAATGCTTATGTAAAACAAATAAAAAGTATATCTTGCCCTACTTCGGTATTGAACACTCGTGTATTAACCTCGTTAAAACTTTATTGGTTGTTTTACCTCTTAAAAATATGAACTTTGAATTATTGTATTGGAAATTTAATTTAGACTATTTGAACGATACATCTTTGCAATTGACAATTAATGTTTATTAAAAAATATTCCTTTACTCTTTAGCAAAGCTTTCGTGTTTTTCTTTATTCGGACGAGATTATTTAGAAACATTTTATTTTTTAACAACACGTTTGTCCGAAAATCAATATGCCTTTTTCAAGTGTATATCGTCTCTGGGTTTAATAGTACGGCGTTCTCTTTAAGAATATATATATATATATATATATATATATATATATATATATATATATATATATATATATATATATAATTTTTTTTTTTTTTTTTTTTTTTTTTTTTTAAGAAAAAAAATTCCGAGCCCATAAAAATGTCTATGCAATTTTGTTGTTTTATTAATTTTATTTTTATGAAACTTTCAATTACGGGGAGCGAAAAAAGGTATAATTAGGGGGTGAGGGGGCTTCGTTGTCAAGATCAATCAATGCACATCAGAATGATATCATACAAATGTACGTTTTATATTGAAAATATGTGCACTTTTATATTTTTTCATGAATTTATTCGAAATCTTCTATAAAAAAAAATCAAGTTTTCTTCATGTTCGTGTGTTTATATTCTCAGGCAACGTAAACATTTTTTTTTTTTTTTTTTTTTCATGAATTGAGCATTACTCATAATACGGATTTTAAAGATATTTTGTTTTTCCTTGTGTTTTTTTTTTTTTTCTTTTTTTCTGTCCATATATAATTTTTAGTATAAGTATGGTGGGGGTGCATGGTTAAATCTCATGAAAACTTAAAAATATGAATAGTAATAATGTTAATGAAAACAGAACAGAACGATAATGTTATTGTTTGTTTGTTTTTTTAAAGAAAAATTATTTAATTATAATTATTAATCCCCTTTCAGAATACTTAACGATTAGCATTGCCTGGGAAATATAAACTAAAACGCAATGAACTAGCGTTTATACAACGTTCATGACTTCCGCTCGTTCGAACACTCTGGATTGTCTAATGTCTGCGCTCGAATTATGCGTTTATTAGTTGTTAATTTCTTTCATTCCCGTGGCAATTGGTTGGTGGCCCTGGCCCGGGGGTAAAGGTTTAGTAAATAGTCAAAGGTGGCTTCGCGGTTGGGTTTGAATCTCGCGACCGGCAAGAATTGTCACCTCCTACAATGATAATTGTGTAAGCGTGAAACACTAGTGTCTGTAGGTACAAATAATAATTGTTTATATATATATATATATATATATATATATATATATATATATATATATATATATATATATATATATATATATATGAGAGAGAGAGAGAGAGAGAATCAACCCGAAAACGATAATGCAATTTCTGTATAAAAAATCTTAAGTATTGAGAGCTCAATGCGAAGCAGAGCATGCATAAGAATTAAAAGAAGAAACACGATTTGGTTGAGATCAGGCTAAATTTGTGTTGTGTTTTGTTTTTACCACTTTTTAGACTTGGGAACCTTTATGTCGAAACATTGTAAGGAGGACAAGAACAGAATTTATGCCCCCATCCCTCTGAGCACTGCTGAAATCATCTTCCTCGTCCTGCGAGGAGTCGGTTGTATCTTGGATTCTGTAATGAAATAATTTCCAATCCTAACTATAGCGTATGTCCCCTAACAACTTGTTCCTATTTACTTGCCTCCCCACGAGGGCAGAGTTAGACACATGGTCGGTTTTTAATGTGGAGAAAATCCAGCTCCACAAAAAATAAAAATTGCTCGGTCATGAAGGATTTCTCCCTCCATTGACCGAGCACAGAAAAGGTGAACTGTAGTATCAGAACAGATACTACACTTTGTTCCTAGCCAAAAGGGCCAGGACTTGTTATAAAAACTACAAAGCTTCAAAAAAGAATAAATAAATATCAACGATTTGCATCCCAACCACGAAAACAATATTTGTATACATTCTTCATTATTTTCCAATTGGATGGTTTGACGTGAATTTGCTACGTGTAAACAAAACGTATGCAATTGAAAAAACAAAGAAAAAAAAAACGTTTTATCCCCCCCCCTCCTTCAAACAACAAGCACATGTTTCTTATTCATTTTCGTCTATGGCCTTTTATAAGCAATCGGCCACTTAATCGTACACACACAACGTCTTGTGCTGTAAGATTTCTTAAATAGATATTAACAATTTGTTATTTTTCATATAAAAACTTATTGCAAAGGGGTAAAAATTAAAGGGGTGAAAAGCCATTCGGGAAAATTCGGATACTTCCGACTTTTTGGAAATTTTGATCATAGGTATTAAGACATCAACATATGCGCGCGCACACACACACACACGCACTCACACACACACACACAAACATTATGGAACAATGGAAACGGCATTTAACCGGCTTCCTCCAAAATTCACAAGCGGTCCTCAGTCGTATGTATATCCCCTTTAGGGGAGATGGCGACGTTAGGTTTTTGCAACTCTTTCAGGGAGATATC
>NC_136487.1:36732069-36769569 GCF_053919585.1 Euprymna scolopes
AGCAGTATCACCTGACGAGGTCTCTAGTTACTTGTAACTGGCTGACCGAAACATGCTCATGAATGTGTATCGACATATTAATGCTTATGTAAAATAAATAAAAAGTATATATATATATATATATATATATATTGTAAGCAAAAAATAAACTAATAAATGACACACACACATATATATAACGAATAAATGACAAAAGTCTATATTCCAAATTTCATGATGTTAACCATCTTAGAATTTATTCCATTAATTTAGTTGGCATTTACAATTCTTAACAGTATCTGTTTTGTAGCACACGTATATATAACAAGGGAATATAAGTGAATAAAGAATATTTCCATGGAAATATATATATATATATATATATATATATATATATATATATATATATATATTTACTATATTAATGAAATCAAAAGGATGTACTGTTTACCTGATATACGCAATGGTAAACTTCAATCTAATATAAATACCAGTATTTAATCCCAACCGAATAAAAAAGCTCAATACGCATTAGAGAGTAGAGCTTATTATAGGAGAAAGAAAATTAAAACTTAAAAATTAAAAGTTGAAATTTACAATCAAAATTTATTGTTCCACTGAATAATCCAAAAAAAATTGTTTTTTTTTTTTAATTGTTTTTTTTTTTTTTTTTTTTTTAGTATTCAGTCGAACAATAAATTTGGATTGTAAATTTCAACTTAGTTTTAATTTTCTTTCTCATATATATATATATATATATATATATATATATATATGCGGGAACATCAATTGATCATGGAGTGAGTTTATTGCAAGAAAATGATTCTGTGCAAGCATTAAATTATTTTTTTAATTGAGTACCATCATTTCCCCAACTAGAGTGCTCTATCTATAAGACAACATATAATATATATAATATCACACGACCAAACACATTTAGACAGTTTACTTTGGTACGTATTATAGTTACAAGCCACATATCTAGAAACAATGAAACTGTTAAATATGACCTATTGATATAGGACAAGAGGGAGAAAGTATCAACCTTAGTTGAAGTCAGTGCCCCTAATGCTGTTGGCTTAAACAGGGCTGAGAGGGTGGAGGGAGATAATGAAATACTGAGGTTTTATGTATGACATGAAAAGAAACTGGAATTTTGAGATTTCTATAATTTACGTACGTATAAACATTTTGACTCCACCCTTTACTTAACAAATCACCAAAAATCCAGAAATTAACCAATTTTAATGAAATTTTCAGTATTTCTCAAATAATGACCACGAAATAATAATGAATCAATTAGTTTTATTTGAATATTAGTGTAAATGTATTATTTTGTTTATACAAAAAAATACCTTTTCTAAAATTATGGTTTTCAGTAGCAAAAAGAAAATCAATGAGTTTATTTGAACTTTTTTTATATAAAAATAAAGCATTGTAAATTGTAACAATAAAAGAAAAACTAATTTTTACAGGAACATTGAAAAGCCCCAAAAGTCCGTATTAATGAATTCGATATAACTTGAAGAAAAATTAATCTCTCGAACTACCGATATTATCATTGAATTAAGCATTGTTTACTTAATATTTTCACAAGAAAATTATAATTGCAAAAAATATGTCTACATTTTTTTTAGATTACATGTTTCACATAATCTTTATATGTAAGATTCTAATATTTTCCTCGCCTGAATGAATGTGAATCTTTCGGCATAACATAATTTTTATATAATCTTGAAAAATAAAAAAAGTTTCTTTTAAATTAAAAACTAGGAGCATAGAATAATAATTAAATTAAAAGATGGTAAAAATTATACAAACGTTTACGATAGACATATCCAGATGAACGACTGGATGGCGGGGGGGGGGGGAGAAAAGCACCAGTCCCTACTCACTTTAACTACCTGACGTCATTTTCAGACAACCTTTTGTCTTTCTGACACTTTGCGTTTCCGTAGAATTCACACTTGGACGATTTTTCCTTTGCTGTGATTCTGTGAAGCCAGAATCTCTCACTTTTGGGAGCTAGGACTTATCTCCTGCTTTACTAGTTATCTTTGAAATAGACCCAGAAAACGGGGTTTTTTTTAGGGGGGGGGGGGTCACATGTACAAATATTTTTTTTTTCTTTTTGGGTAATTAACTTAAGGCTTTAATTTTTCAAATACAATCAAAAGGTAGTCAGGAACCTACAAAAAATTATGATAAACCAGTTTTCAAAATTATGTCCTTTTTATTTTTGCCGCAAATTTTGCCCGTACCTACCATAATTTAATAATTATAGGAGCATCCCAACCCATTAAAAATAATTTTAAAAAACTACCCGGTGAACCAAGTGCAAGAGAGATGTAAACAATTTCACTTAAAAGGGCCGGTTAGACTCTTAAAGAGATCTCTCTGTTAGAGTGTTTGAAATAGCAGATGAATGTCTGGCATCCAGTAGGATGCCCCATACAAAGCAAAAACAGAATAAGTATTATAACTTTTGATTTGGTGCATGTCAAAGCGTTTCACTTCTAATTATTTTATGAAATTTTAAAACAACATTTTACAAACAAATTTTGAAATCCGTTTGTGTTCAACAAGTTAGAAATATGATTTAAAGATCTTAAAAATTCATGTAACTTTATTTATTTAATATATAATGTATCAAGTTATCTTGTTGGATTTTCAAAGTTAAACCTAAATAGCATTTAAAGTGACAAATACAATTTTGCTTTTAACTCACCAATTTTCATTTGTTAGTGTTGTGCCATGTTATCTAACACTAACATAAATGTATCTAGTCAGATTTTCTAAGTGAAACTCAAATAGCATTTAAGCTGATAAGTCAAATTTTGCTTTTACTAACCAATTTTCATTCTTATTGGCAGTATAATAACATATTTAGCTTCGATTTATTTTAAAATTACTTAGTCTAGCTCAAACAACTGGTATTATGTAATCTTTTTAAAATAATCACCTAAAAATTAAAATCAGCAAGGGTGATAACTAATTTTCAATTAAAGAATATAGTAAGAATTATCTCTCTTTAGTTTTAAAATAGTGTGCGATTCTTATCAATGTTCTTTTAATCAATCTATGTTGGTGCTGTATTTTAGTTGTGTTTACACAGAATTATTCTATTTTAGTTCATCTGTGATTGGTCAGCATTATCTCTGGTTATATAAGTTGGTTTTCGCACTCCAGGATTTTTCTAAATATTCCGTCTATCTCCATCAATGGCGTGCTTTTTATGGTATATGTCCTCCCTTTGATTCCAATTTCTTCTAAATTATTTAACTTTCTTAACTACTAGCAGTTCAGCCCAGATTTGCTTGGGCCTTATGTACTGTTCATTACTTTATGTGCATATATATATATATATATATATATATATATATATATATATATATATATATATATAAAAAGTTTGATTTATGTTCAGGTAACATCTAAAATTTCAAGTGTTTAGACTCAAAATTGGCGCAGGAGTCTGCAAAGGTTAACTCTTTCAACTTTGACTTCTTGGCAGCCAAATTTTCATTCAAAAACTGATTAAAAAGCTTGTTGGATGTCTGAATACCCTTTATGTAAAATTTCAAATGTTTAGACCAGAAATTGGCTGAGTAATTTGGTAGAGACCGCAGAGGTCACATTTTTTTTTAACTTTACCCCCCTTAGCATTTATTGTTTTGGGTTCAAATCAAATTAAAAAGTTAGATCCATATCCAAGTAACCTACATTTAAAATTTCAAGTGTTTAGACCCAAAACTGACGGAGGAGTTTGGTAGAGTTTTCAAAGGTCAGATCATTGAATTTTGACCCCTTGACAGCCAAATTTCTGACCGAAAACCGATTAAAAAATTTTTCCCAAATCTTAATACCCCTTACGTCAAATCTCGAGAGTCTGTAGACTGAAAATTGACAGAGTAGTTTGGTAGGGAAATGTACACACATACACATACATACATTTTCACTTTTATAGATGTATAGATTTCTTGTGCTCCTACTTTTATTTTTTTCTTGGCCCATATTCTCTTTAGTTAATGTATTTAATTAATTTTCTTCTTCCTTGTTCGCCAATCTCTGACTGGTTGAGACGTGGAATATACTTGTTTACTTAAATGAAATTTTCTTTATGTCAAGTTTTTCCTTCCTGCTACCATTTATCACACTCGTTTTTTGTTGTTGTTTTTTTTTTTTTGTTTTTTATCTAAATGGGTTTCTCCATTTGCATTTTTTTCTTTTTCTTTTTTTACTTGGGAGTCACCACTTATTAAGGCCTGAAGGCCACTGGAGGATAAGGGTTAATGAATGTAAGGTGGTGGTCTAGTAATCACTAATGGTGTAAATTGGGTACAATTTGATTATTTATTGGGACGGATTAGCAGGAACTTGTTTACATTGGAGTTGATGACTACCATGTATTCAACGGACAATCAGACTAGCAGAACAGCGTTCCACGGGTAGGCAGTTCTGTGAAAGAAGATTTGTTCATGGAATCTGCGTTTAGATTTAGGTACAGATAGAGAGTGGAGGGAATCATTTATAGTGGTTATAGCTAGTTGTGCTTTTTGTGAAAGGTGGCATTCATTAAGTTGTTTCATAATGTTATCTATTTTTATCTTCGGCACCCAAAATACACAGAGGCCAAATCATTACGGGAATGATCTCTGTTGATTTTGCGTTAGGGGGTTAGTTCTGTGCAGTTCTAGGAAGTCCACTCTCTCAGGCTTTGCCTTTTCTCTTTGAAAAAGGGTTAGTTTTTTTGCTAATCGCTTGAGGCACCCTTACCAGGGAATGCCGATGGGGCTGTCCAAGCACTTTTTGCAGGTCAGATTGTCCCCCTCCTCGAGGGCGCTGACTTTTCGATCCGACTTTCCCACCCTAGCGTCACAGTTCTTGCAGTGGGGAAGAATTATATACCCCCTGTATAGAAATAAAACTAAATGAGTAAGCATTAAAAAAGTGTATGTCACAATAACCTTGCGTTTATGACGGCTGTTTATTTCTCATTGTGATCGAACGTAATGCTTTATGCGAACTCGAATTGTCATACGCAATTATCTCAGCTATAAAAATAAACGAGCATTTTTTTTTTTTTTTTTTTTTTTTTTTTTTTACGATTTTCAAACGGTTCGAATGATTACTTGACAAAATTAAAACCATTTTTAAGCGCCGTTCTCGAATTAGAAGGATGTGCCAACGAGATGTGTTTTGAATTGTTCGTAATAGTCTTTTGGCCATTTGAACCGGAGAACTTCTGATTCCATGGCGACTGCGTTAGAATTCAAACGAACGGGCAGTAACGGGCACTCACGCATTGACCAGGTTGCAACTACGCCTTAATATTTCTTTCTTTCTCAGCTTTTCCTCCTTCTTTTTTTGTGAACCCGTGTTAATACTGCGCACTTCAACAATTGGTTTTCACTTTTTTTTTCTTTTTTTTTTTTCTTTTTTTTTTTTTTTCAAATTCAACTCGCAGCATATTTGATAATTTCGCCTCCAGTTGTATCGACCCTCGCCCTCTCCACTTTTCCCCGTTTCCTCTTTGGTACGGATGCTCTTCCAGTGTGTATGAATTCAATTTCTCTCTCTTTCTCTATGATTGTCCATTTCCTCCTCCCCCGCTCTCTACTTGTCCGTCCCTCTTTATATCCCATTTTCAACCTTTTTTTCTGTTTATCTATCTCTACGTTCGTTTCTCGTTGGATAATTAAAAAAAACCCGTCTTTCTGCGTCGATATATTTCATTTCGACTATATTAAAAACTCAACTCTGTTTACTTAAACACTGGTCGGGTTTTAATGTTGGAAACATCCAGTTCCCTCGAAAGGGACACTCTTAATTGGGACAAAAATAACAATTACCTTAGTCTAGGATGATATATCCTCTTCTGAAGACAAAACAGATACTGTATTTTGATCTTTAAACTTGTCATTTATGATTATCATTTCTGATGTGGAAAAAAAAAAAGATACCGACCGTTGATTTTTTTTTTTTTTTTTTTTTTTTTAGAGTGAAGGATTTCTTTCCGAATGTATTTACGACAGCAGAAGTTGTTTGATTTGCTATTTGCTGTCTCGTTTGCCCTGACCAGTTCATTAACACTAGGAGGCTAGAAAGGGCACTTTTGTGTGACTGGACGAGCATATTATATTTATTTACATAAAACTATGCAAGGGAGTACACATTGCTTATTATAGAGTAGAGGGTGTCTTCAATAAGTTTCCAAACATTTTTTTGTACAGACATTTAAAATTGTCATAGAATCTTGAAAATTCAGTATGTCATTGCTATACATCTTATGAGATGGCTGATCAATTCTTATGATTTCAGGTTCAAATGAACAGCTACAGCAGGAATTGGAATACACCTTACTAAATCCTGATTGTCACAGCTGATGAATTTCAAAGGTGCAATCTGGACGTGAGGACACTTTAGAAGAACGATATGCAATAAAATTCCGTTTTAAGCTTGGAAAAAATGCCACAGAAACGTATGGAATGCTTCAGATTGCTTTTGGACCATCTTACATGAATCGAGTATCACTTTTTGAGAGGCAGAAGAGATTCTAGGAAGGCAGAGATTTTGTGAGGGATAATGAGAGACGTCGGAAGAGGAAGGAAGTTAGAATACCAGAGTTGATTGGCCAAATAAAGAATTTCATGGATAAGAACCATTGTGTGTCTATAGAGACAATAACTACAGTTGGATGTCAGTGTGAGAACTGTACAGATAATTATTCACAAGGAACTAAAGATGCATAAGATTTGTGTGAAGTTTGTTCCAAGGATACAGCTCTCAACTCCATCTTTGTCACAGACTATTTGATCAAGATGGACATCAAGACAATTCCTCACCCTCCCTATAGTCCAGACCTTGCTCTCTGTGACTTTTGGTTATTCCCTAAGTTCAAGGAAAACCTTAGAGTCTGTCGTTATGGGACAATTGAGATGAAAGAGTCTGTGACGAGGATCATCGACGTGTTCATATAAGAATACTGTAGCAGAAACAAATGGGACTTTTTTCTTCCTCAAATCAATGCCTCTCCCCTGTGCTATTCGGCCACATCTTGATCAGTCAGGGGTACGGCGCATTGATACTTCCTATCCCCAAAGGAAATCGGCCAGCATCCGGTTCGAAGAAGAACAACTCATTCTTACGCAGAGAGACTCCAAACGGAACGGACCTCCTTTTCTTCTCTCTCTCTCTCTCTCTCTCTCTCTCTCTCTTTCTCTCTCTCTCTATCTCTCTCTCTCTCTCTCTCTCTCTCTCTCTCTCTCTCTCTCTCTCTCTCTCCACCTCGGTGTTATCTCTACGGTATCGACGATTCCACTGGAATAACTACCGCGACAATACCAGGTGCCGGAGTCCAGCTTTCTACAAGGAAAATACCACATTCTCCTCAATAAACCTTTTCTGTGACCTTTTATGGAGTTGTTGCGTTTGTCATTTCAGAAGCTTGTATTGAATTATTTATTTTATTAGGGTGTGCCCTAAAAGCATTACTAACCCTAAAGAGGACTTCCATTCTATGCGGCCTTCTAGAGGTTGTTAGAATGGTACAACAAGTGCATTGCAGTCGGAGGAGATTACTTTGAAAGAGACTAGAGTTTCATGCGGATATTCCCAATAGTGCTCTTACAAATAAAAAATTGGAAACTTATTGAAACCACCTCGTAGCTGCATATAATTACTTTAATTCATCTGTGCGTATATGTAAATTTATATGGATGCCTATGTATAAATTACTGTGTCTTATTAAATATATGCATATATACAGATATGTGTATGTGTGCGTAATGTATTCAAATGTACATTATATATGCATGAGTTTTTTTTAATTATTTATGTACATAGTTATATATTTTAGGTTTTCAATTTTGTAGAAACTTGGATGCTTATTAATATTCTCCTACTTAACCACTATAATTAGATTTTGTTGATCGTGTTTTTTTTTTGGGGGGAGGGGCTTTTATTTTGTCATAAATGTTATGACTATTTTTTTATGTGCAACGGGGCCAGGGGGGGGGTTAGAAAATAGCTCGCTTTTTCAAAAAAAAAAGAACTGACTGTTGAAATACTTGTGTTATATATAGACTAGCAGGCCGCCTGGTATTGCCCGGTTGTAAAATATGCTAAAATATGATATTTTGATTAATACAGATTTTGTATTTAAAAAGTTTTAAAAAAATAAATAAGAATGACTCATGCGCCACCACAAAGAATCGAAACCAAAACTGATTTACTTTTTCCTTTGACGTTAATGCCTGAGCTATGAAGACATGTTTGCTGCAAGGCTAAAAATTAAAACATGCACCAATAGCTATTACATTACGCATGCATATTCGTAATGCCGTCGTTTGACCTTCACCTGACAAATTTCATTTTTTTAATTTTTACACTTTTGCACCAAGTTTCTCCGACTAAAACCCAAATATAAAGTTTCGCATGTGTTCAAATACCCTATATATTAAGTTTCATGTCTTTAGACTAAAAACTGACAGGAGTTTGGTAGGTAAATTTTTTTATCAAATACATATATACGCATACATAAATATATATAGAAAGAGGTTTGTGTTTACTATAACTGTGTTGCGCAAATATTACGTAAGTATAAATCATGTAGAATATCTGCATGAATATAATTACACGTAATAGTTAACTAAAGATGATCATCCCATAAGAAAACCGAAAAAACTAATAGGGAATTAATTCAAATTAATGTTTAAAAGAATATGCAAATTAGCTAGATTTTTTTACAGATGAATGCAATTCCACGATCCATATATATAAAAAGTGTATTTTCTTTTAAATAAATAAAATAAAACGGTTTTTAATATGAATATTAATACACAAAAACAAAAAGTATTATCAGCTCTTTTTATTGAGCACTATCTAACAACCTCGTTGAATTCATTAGTCCATTATTTTTGAATATAAAAAACCCGAGTATATATATATATATATATATATATATATATATATATATATATATATATATATATCGTTATTTTGTTCACCTCTTTCTTTTCCACTTATTTAAATGCCGTTAGCTTATTTTTAAATATTACGTGACTAACCTCCTGCAAATTTTTTTTCCAATTTTCATTACGGACTCTATTTTTGTATAAGCAATATCGCCTGAAGAGATCTCTAGTTACTTGTAATTAGCTGATTGAAACATGCTCATGAATGTGTATAAATGTTTATGTGAAACAAATAAAAAGTGTGTATGTATATATATATATATATATATATATATATATATATATAATGCACGCACGCAATAAGAAACTTCCTTGTTTGATATTCCTGTCCTTTGATTTTTCTTCAGAGAAGAGGCGGGTACGCGCGCGCGCGCACACACACACACACACACACACACACACACACACACGTTTTTGGAAAAATAGAAGAAAAACAAAAAGCACACACGACATATGCATACGTCATGACAATTATGAATCTGATATTCCAACGGGATTAAAAAGGAAAAACTGAAAATTATTTTTATTTTCATCAACGTTTCAAGACTTTCTCAAAATGACTAATTTGAAGCAAATCATTGACTTCTATATTAATTATTCTAATCAGTGTTGAGAAAGTTTTGAAATAAAGACGAACGCTGAATATGAATGTACAAATAATTTTCGGTTTTCTTTCTTCATTTTCTGTTTATCCTAACGAAAAAAGAATGATAAAAATTGTAATGTTTCGAACAGTCGTCAGTCCATTTTGAAAACTGTGGTGCTAGTCTAGAACCTCCCTCCATGAAAAAATAACAAAAATGAACAAAATCTATATGATTAACCCTAATCCGTGATGGAAACCGAAAAATCACGTAAATTGATCAATTAGTTTTATTTTTATTTAAAAAAAAAAAAAAATCATTTTAAGTGAATTTCAGCTTTTCCAACGTCGTCTCCCCATGTTAATAATGGCTTTCTAACATCTTGATGTGAAGTTATCTCCCAAATTTATTTAGATGTTTTCAAGATGGCTTCACGAGATCATCGCTTGTAGTTTAGCTATAAAATTTTTTTCTTAATTAAAAATAAAATTACTTAATCAATTGACGAAATTTTTGGTGTCAAATATTTCTTTCCGTCACAGATACGAACATCGTAGATATTTTTAGTTGTTTTTTTTATAAGGCGGGGATCTGGACAAGCATTAAAATGTGTTTTACTGCTAAGAATATACAAACTTTATAAACTACTGCACATCGGATACGATCGTGGTTCTTTTTCATTGAAGTATCTTCTTTTTTCTTTTTGTCCATCATGCTTTGACAATATATTAACATTTATATATATATATATATATATATATATATATATATATAATGTTTTTAAAATATAATTATCCACTGACAGGTGTCTCGTTGTCTACGACTCATCGGAGTGGCTGAATCTATGCCACTCCGCATTTGGAGGTACCAAATTTTTAAAAGGGAAAATTATTCCCAACTAGCATTTAGGTAAAAATGCACTTTCGTATGAATAATTGAATTCATTCAAAACGTATCGCAAAAACAGATAAATAACATATAATAAACATTAAATCTTAGTAAAAATGTATTATTTTCTGTAAAAAAACGTTTTTACTAAAGTTATAGTTTTAATAACTAAAAAACGCTTCAATTTATTTTTGCGTTTTACCTGAAAATAAAGCATCGTAGAATTAAAAGCCAATTTAATATTACAGGAATATTACGAAAAGAGTCCCTAAAATCTGTGTTAATGAAATCAATATAATCTGAAGAAAAATTAATTTAACAAACTAACGATATTATCATTGGATCAAGCATTATTTATTCAATATTTTCACAAAAAATTAATTGCAAAAATTATTTCATGTGATTTTTAATGATAAAAGTTTCCGGAAAAATATTAAATATGATATAATAATAATTCCTTTGTACGCATGGATTTGTTAACATCAGCGTAAAAAAAATTTTTTTATGATTTTGAAATTAACAAAAAAAAATGTAACGTTCGTTTGTTTTCTCGTGTACACTGGCTGCATGTGAAACTATACATTTGAATCGCTGAAGAATTTTTCTGTTGTTATATCCGTCTCTTGTGTTCTTATGGCCAGTAAATGTAAGGCATTTGTTTATAGTTGACAAACGAGGTCTTACACCGTCTGGAAAATGTTTTTTTTTTTTTTTGGTGGGTGGGGGTACGTAAATTGTTAATACGCTTTGTGTTGGATTCCAGTTTTTTGCGTGTTTTGGAATTATGATTGTCTAATAAAGAACCGACCCTCATGTTGCACTCCATGGTGCATCCTCATCTCAACCAACTTAAGCACACCTGAGTGAACTGTAATTGAAAATAACAGGTAAAATAAATGAACGATAATTGTAGTGGCAACATCGACTGGCATCACACCAAATAGTTGAGAAGGATCAAGGAGGATGGAAAGGCCTAGAAGAGAAAGCACTAATCAGACGGCCACCGAATGAGTGCAAAGATGACTGTGATCTTAAGGAGGCTTATTGCCACCCAAATTCCAGTGAAGACCAATGGTTGTTGTCAGTGAAGTGTCAATGGCAAGCGGTTGTTGCGATGATGCCAATTCATTTGCATCGGAAGAAGTAAAGAGTACTAGAAATCTGAGGAGACTTGTTGTCACTCAGACTCAAGAGAATATCCGATTGTCGTCAGTAAGCAATCTCTGGTGATAACCTGCGTTAAAACTCCTAGTGAGTGAATTATGATGACAGCAACAAACAAGAATAACACAATGTTATACTAGCTGGTGTGTGTTCCGGTGTTTCCTTAGAATACAAGTAGGAAAAAAATGTTAGAATTTTTTTTTTTTTTTCAACATGAGAAAAAGAAAAAGGTGTTTTGAAGAACAACTTAACAAATTAATATCACCAGGAAAAAAGATGGAATATTCTTGTAAGAATTTTTTTCCTTACAACAATATTCCATCTTTTTCCTGGTGAAAGATAATATTTTACAAAGGCATAGTTGGACACAGGGTCGGTTTTTAATAGGGAGGGAGGAAGGGATGCAGCTCCACGAAAAGAAGCACTCTGCCTCACTCTAGAAAGATTTCTCGTTCACTGATCAAGGACAAGAAAGATTAAGTGTCACATCAGAACAGATATTACACTTTTAGCCAAAAGACCGAGGATAGAATTTCCATTTGAATGATGCCGACAGAAAGATCAATACCGATAGATAAATTCACACTAATTGTGCCATTCCGGGTAGACATGCTTATCAAATTTCCATGGTAATTGGCACCATTAATTCCTATGAGATCATTATTATAAAACACGAGGCTCGTGTCGATTTCATAGAAAATTGTCAACATCGTTCAGCTGCTTTGGAGCCATAAGATTCACAGAACATTTGTAATGGAGTTTTTGTAATAGAAAGTCGATCGTTTTGTTCTGAAAAAAAAATGCAGTATTTGAAATGAAGTTAGATGAGTTTTGTTTGAATTTTCAACATCTGCACAATATTCAAAAGAGCTCAACTTTCAAATGAGATCTTTTCCAAATCAAAACCTAACATAGAGGGACAGATCCTATGTGGTTGCTGCGAGGAATACAAAGAATTCATTTGGTTTCTGAAAATAAGGTTAGAAAAACGTCAATATATTGTGTCCTACAGAATTTCTAAATCTCTCTCTCTGTATATATATATATATATATATGACATACAGTGTATAATCTTTACTGTTTTTATATAAAATAGATCAATAACAAATAGGGCCATATATTTTTATATTGTTTATACAAATATATTTTGGCTACACAACTGCATACATATTTCGTCCTGAGCAGAAAATCGGTTAAACTTTTTCAAGCCTCTTTTTTTAAGTGGATTCTCACCCCCCCCTCTCTCTCTCTCTCTCTCTCTCTCTCTCTCTATATATATATATATATATATATATATATATATATATATATATATATAGGGTGACCAAAAAAACGTGCACCAACTGTAATTAGGCCCCGTTTCTTAGTGTTTTGTCCGAATTAAATGAAACTTTGGTCATAACTAGTTTATTATATTCAAAACATCACATCAAAACACTAGGCTCTTTGGCCTTTTTTTCTCCGTTCTACAGCATATGTTCTAGATGGCCTCCATTTAGCTTTTGTTTTGCTTTTTGGTCACCCTGTGTATATATATATATATATATATATATATATATATATATATATATATATATATATATAGTCCAGGAATTAAGGTTTACAAACTGAAAATTTTGGAAACTTGAAGTGGATATATAAATTTAATCTTTGAAACTCCATGGTATAAAGAAAATATTTTTAATTTGTATCAAATGCTGTAAAATATTATTAGCTGTATCTACCTAGTGAGTGAACAGGATTTTACTGTTATTCTTTTTTATTATTATTATTATTATTATTATTATTATTATTATTATTATTATGCCACTTGTTTGTTTTTTTTACAAAAATTTTATTATATCATTATTATCATTATCATTATTAGGACATTGGAAATAAAATTTAATCGTTACGATTTCGTTTGGTCATTAAAATGACTGGAACCAAATCGTTATTAAATTGTATTACTGTTGTTTTAATCTCTACTTATAAAATTATTAGGTGTCAATAGTTTCATAAACATTTTTTTTATACATAAAATTTCTTAAGAATTTTAGATTAAAATGACTTTGTATTTACCAGTTTAAATGCTTAAAAATTCATTTCAAAGGAACACGAATTGTATATATAGTTTTTCAACTATTAACAAAATATTGAAACGATTTCTTTGTTTACGAATTGCATTACAATGAATTTAATTTCGTAAATAAATTATATTTTTTATGATATTTAAAATATTTTTTTCATGCTTACCCAGAATTCCACCTATATATAAAAAAAAAGAAGAAAACCCGTATTATGTACGTACTCGTGATGGAAATAAAATATCGCATTCCAAAATCACATAAATTGATTAAGTACGTAGTTTTATTTTTAAATAAAAACATCATATTTTATTGCTAACCGAGGAGCGATTGTCCCGCAACGCCATTTTGAAAACAGTCTAGTAAGAAGTTAACATAATTCAAACTTGCTAGATTTATGTTGTAATGCCTACGTATTCCCATTAATTGCTTAAAAATGATTTTCTTTATAAAAATAAATCTATTAGATTAATTTACGTAATTTGAAATACGATATTTTCTTTCTATCTTTCTCGATAACAGAAAAGATAAATTATATTATCTGAACACTAACAGAAACTACACTCTGCTCTTAGCCAACAGGCTAATGTATATTGTTCTAATTTTGGCTCTTTTGTCAACATCATGATTGATACTTTTTAGGATAAATGTATTTGATGCACAGAAACGGTGCGATTTGATTATTTTCGAAAAGCTTCTAAATTTATGGCGTAATAAGAATAACGAGCAGTAACACAATTTTAAAACTTAAAACGGATATATTTTTAAATATGTTTTATATGAAATCAGTATAAATAAATAGTTTTTCGACAGTAAAAATACCTCGTGAACTAATTATAACAGCGGCAAATATTTAACAAATTTTCGCACACACACATATACAGAGAGAGAGGGAGAGAGAGAGTAGTCCGTGAAGCAACACGTTGTAGCCTCAGTCGCAAAATAAACAAAGAATAAAAAAGAACTTCAACTCGCTTTTTTTGTTGTACAGCGCCATTTACTCCATCATTCTCTCGTTACGTTGTAATGTCCCTCACGTAATCGACTTCTCGAACGTCATCTATGTCTCTAACATGATCTCAAACGTGCTACACATTTCTAACGTGATCGTTCTCTTTCTCTTCTTTAATAGCCTTTTTTCTTTGCTGGTGACGTGCATTTGCATATGCACGTCCGCGTTATATGTTACATATATAATGTGTGTGTGTGTGTGTGTAAAAGAAAGAAAATGATTGTAGTAGACCATCCATTATGAACAAAAGGGCATTTAACCCGTAACCAAGAAAGAAAACAAAACGGAGAGATATCGCAAACAAAAACAACTAAATTAGGAAAATTTATGGGGAAATATGCTTATTCAATAATATTTCACCTTTTATCGTTACCAATCCTTTAATTTATGAAGCTCGATGTAAGTACAGAGCATATGACAAAAATCTATATTTCAAATTTCAAGATATAGACCATCTTACCGTTTATTTCCTTGAGTATGTTGACATATACAATTCTTGACAGCATCTGTTTTGTAGTGCAAAAGCGGTCGTGTGATTATTATGTCAAGTTTTTAATTTATTTCGCCCTTAACTCATCAGAAGAAAAAGCACTTATCAATTTTCAAAAATAAAGACATAGAAGCATGATTACAAAATCCGAAAATTGAGAGAGAAGCTGCAACCATTTTTTCATTCTGTTATGCCATCTTTGTATATATATTAACTGTCTTTCTTTACTTGAACAATCGACCCGACAGTTCGCCAGCTCGCATTCTTTCTCATAATGATAAATACCATTTTTGCATTAAGGTTTTTTTCAATTTGAAGTGTGCCCGATAATCCCAAGACCACTCCCCCAAAACTATTCTTCAAATAAATTACAAAACAATAAAAGAAGATTCCCCTTCGCTCCATTAAGTTATCTTTTTTCGATGTTGAAAAAAAAGTGAGTTCAGTGTTTTCTAGAACTCTTACACTCTCCTAAGAGCAGACGTTCTTGGCCTTCGGGACAAGATCAAAGTGTGGTATCTGTTCTTCAGATGCTGCACTTCATTGTGGATTTTTCTGATTAACTTAAAAACAAATTTTGTTGAAGAAAATTATCACATCTTGAAGAACAAAAGCAAACGTGTTTAACGAACCCGGACATGGATAATTATTGTCGTCAGCGGTGACGGCGGAGGAGGGGGAGCAGGCTTATTGCATGTGATATTGCTAAATTCTTGTTTTCTTTATACAACGACGACACGTGAGAAGAAAAAATGTTTTCCTTTTACAACCACAGATGGACCTCAATATTTGACTTTGAGAATTTTAGGAGGAAGATCTCCATCATTCCAAAAATCATAGGAGAAACCGGACTTACGAAAAAGATTTTTTTTTTTTTTTAAATACATGGCAAACCGGTGAACCAAGTGCAAGAAAGATACAAACAATTGCACTTAACGGGACGTTTAGAATCGTCGAAAGATCTCTCAGTTGGAGTGTTTGAAATGGCGAGCGAATATCTGGTATCCGGTGGGATGCCTCATTCCCAGCAGAAACAAAATAAGAAAATTGAAAAAAAAAAAGAAAGAATTTTTGTATTTACACTTTAATTAAAACAAAGAATCAGTTTCTATTTTTCAAATTCAAAATAAATTTCGGGGTTCTTTTATTATCTATTTAATAAGCTAATTTCAAGCTTTTTTTTTTTTTTTTATTAGAATAAAAAAAATTCTGGCTTTAATCGATTTCAGTAAAATGTCAAGTAATATGGTTCAGGTGTGCTCCTAACCTAAAACCCGCTCCTGTCATATCAAATAAGCAGATTTTATTTCAGAAAGAATTTTTTAGATGACGATTGATGAATTGGATTATTTGGATTACTATTCTCATCTTGGTTATTTTCACAATGTTTCGATGGACTTGTGGTGCAAATTAACAATCAGTTCTATGTGCACAATCTTCACCATCTATCAACCTCAAAAATTTATATGCAATTTCGAAGTAAACCCATTATTCAATTCACGGGGTTGATCCATCAGTCATGATCGTATAGAAATATTATTTTATTTTTGATTAAAAAGGGTGTTCCAAAATACTTGATTTTTAAATTCCATCTAAATGGATCAGGGAGATTGCAAATTGCATTGTTATGAGGACTGAACTAATGCATTTATTACCTGAAAGTTTCATCTATCTGTTGCTAATATTGATAATGTGAGACTCTAAGAAAGCAACCCTTGTCATTGACTTGTGTCAGAAGCAGAGATGTGTCATTGAATTCCTGGCAAACAGGCATAAAAAAAAAAATGGTGATGACTATGTAGAAAAATAAATTCTGATACTACTCTCGTCTTCGAAGCTCTTCAACTTTTGGAGTTAAAAAAATAGGAAGCTTTACTTTTGGAACTACCCTTGTACAATCTTTTTGTTTCACCCCCCCCCCATCTCTCTCTCTCTCTATATATATATATATATATATATTTTTTTTTTTTTTTTTTTCCTTTCTCTCTCTCTCTCTCTATCTTTCTTGCCTTTCTTCTTCATTCACTAATCTTTTACTACCCTCCACTCGGGGCTGGTGGTGTTAGGGTTAGTAGATACATTTTTCCTGATTACACTAAGGACCCTTTATCTTTGTCTAGATCCCATAAGACATGTAATGTGATATTTCATGTGGACATGTGTTCAGCTACAAAATTCCATCACTTTATTAGAAAAGATTCAGCCAAGCAGGGAGGTGGGTGCTAGAATGGTGAGAGGGTCTGATAAAGAAGGACGTTATTCCCAGGGCCTCTTTAAACCTAAACACATGAAGGATATTTACTAAACTAGCCATCCAACCGTCCTACTTCACCCTCCCAAAACTCTCCCAGAAGTGAATAGGATGAAGAATGCATAAACAATTATATATGCATTCATATGCACACACACACACACACACACACACACACACACACACACACACACACACACACACACACCCATATATATATATATATTGTAATCCTATAATAATAGGTGTTGTGCATCTGTGACGTTGCTGTCAGTAATTTCTCCAAACATTTTATTGATGCAGACAATATCAGTGCTTTTAGTGAAACATCATCTCTTGATGATTACCTGTCAAGACTAAAGAGCCATTAACTTGCTCTTTTTTTTTTAATTTTTTATTATTAATAATAATAATAATAATAATAATAATAAAACAATAAAAAAGTAGAATCATTCTCTAGTTTTGTGCTCTGCCACCTACCTCAGAGTCCAGCTTCTGTTGTGAATATATCAAGAGGGAATTCTTAATGCCTTGGTTATGACGGGATTACACCATTAATATATTCACACTAAGTACAGTTTTAAGTCACTGTTAGTTTTAGAATAAGTATTAAAGATATAAATAATAATATTTAATAATACGAAGCTGTGATCAAGCCTTTTGTTTTTTTTTTGGTATGAATGATCGTCAGTCATCACATTCCAATGTCTTGCAGTTCATTTGAAACAAAAGTGGAAATATGTCTAATATATATAGTCATCCACATACAGTACTGTTTCGATGTATCACAGCTCATCAATAGACAGGCAACTGCCTTAAGCCAGGATCGAAACCCGACCGCCCGTACGACAGTCAAGGCTTTGAACCATTACGCCAATCAGCAGCTGCTGTGCGGGCAGTGAATTAACGATGTTTTGACATCGTCCGAATATCTAGGCTTGATTTGTTTACACAAAGAGCATCGCTTAATACGCTAATGGTATATCGTGTATGCTCAACTCAAGATAAGGAGCATTATAGTCATCCACGTACAGTAGTTTTTCACACACACACACACACACACACACACACACACACACACATTTCCATTCATTTTCACTAGCTTTCATCTACTTTATTTAAAAAAAAAAAAAATTGATAACTCTTGGTTTTTTTTCTTTTTCAAGGAAAATATTAACAATTCTTACTTGTGAGACATTGGCTTAGGTTATAGCTGATCGTGATGACCACATCCCTTGTTAAGTAGGTTCATTTCACTGTCAGATTTTCGCCGCAGTTTGTTTGATCTGTGTTAGTTAATATACTTTCTTGCGTGTGTGTGGTGGTTTGCTCAATTGGTAGACTGCTCACCTTACATGCAAGAGGCTCGGGTT
The DNA here is from genome assembly GCF_053919585.1 of Euprymna scolopes. Taxonomy (NCBI): domain Eukaryota; kingdom Metazoa; phylum Mollusca; class Cephalopoda; order Sepiida; family Sepiolidae; genus Euprymna; species Euprymna scolopes. The sequence goes on from NC_136487.1 coordinate 36,750,852, forward strand.
TCGAATCCCGAGTTCGGATGTATCCAACTGATGAGCCCAAATAAGGACGAAGCCCGAGTCTTGGGCTTCCGGTTTGTTTATGTACCTTTTATTTTATTTTACTTCAGTTGAAGTTCTTAGAAATTAAGAGACTCCCTTTCTGGGGCTAATACTTGGTTTCTATATGAGACCCATAGATATTCAAATGTTCAAGGGACCCCTTCCAAGGGGCCTAACCCATAGATATTCAAATATTCCATTAAAGTTCTCCTTTACATCTCAAACACTGAGTTATTAAAGAAGTTAAGAACCTTATTTTCCCCTCCTGATTTGACCATTTAAATATGCTATAGTATATCTTTCTCGTGATTTCTGGGTCTTACTGAATTCCAAGATAATTCATCTAGTCTGGTGCTATTACTTAAGGTAACATCACTTGGAGAAGGTGCATTATTCCTCGTAAAAGCCAACGTGGGTTACCCATATCGAGATTTTATTTGGGCTGTGAATATTACATGAATTTGAATATTTAGTTAGTTTTTATTTGTAGGGAGAAGTTTCCTCATGCCAGGTTGTTCTGACAAACCTCTATACAGGGAGACCTTAGACAGTCGAAGTGTCTAGTAGGCATTCAAGTTCTCTCCAGTAGACATTTAAGCTCTCTACTACAAATTATGGGGAAGTGTCAGATCAAAGAAGATCAGGTTTAATAATATAATTGGAATTAGCTTTTTTTAATTTTTATTGGCTGGACACCCATCGTTGCCCAGTCGTACAGTATGCTTAAACATGATATGCAGATTGTGTATGTATTATTATAGAATCAATCTTCTATTGAATATTATGTATTACAAGGAATAATTTACCCGGTGGACTAATTTACAAATAAAAATAATAATAATAATTTCGTTCATTAAATTCCGTCTGTGTTTATTTACAATATCACTTCAGCTGATATTTGGGCTTCACAATGAATTCCCTGGAAATGTCACTTCTGATTAATGTTTAGTTTTAAAATATGCAAATGAAGAAATGATTTGCAGTGATTTTAAATGGTACCTCTTCTTTTATTGTAAATTGAACTCATTAATAAGAAAAAAATTAAAATAAAATGGTGAGATACAGCCGGGCTTGAACAGGGGATCATTCAATCTGTAGTCGAATGCTTTACCACTGACCTATATGTCCAGATGTCAATCATTCTGTTTTTGTTTTTTTGTTTTGTTTTGTTTTTTTAAGAAGAAATGATTAACCACTACATGAACTCTGAACACTTGTAAAGTCAAACATGGATTCATTTGATTGGTTATTGTTGATTTTGTGGAAGTGGATTTCTTGTTTCATATTAAGGCATGTAGGTCTCTCAAATGAGATTTTTTTTTTTTTTTGAAAAATAAAATACGACCATACGTGACCTATTGAGTCACTATTTGTAATCTATATAATACTCTGCTTATTCCTTCCTGTTAGTTTGTATGTTACGCTTTGAAAAATAAAGGTCAAATACAATTTTTGAAGGTCAAACTGTTTCAAAAAAGACCAAATTTGCGAAATTTGGCTTTGAAAAGGCCAATCCTGGCAACCCTGTATAAAAATATGAGTGATCTCCTTTTGGTGTAGCCTTATTTTTGAAAATCATAATATATAATCATTGTTGTAATGGTGTGAGGAAGGAACTCTTAGTAATTTTGGCATGCAGTGTTTCTTTAGCGAAGAAAGAAGACAGCAAATCATTACATAAAAAAGGAAACATTTGAAAGAAACGATGAAATAAAAAAAACAAAAACATTGTTTACCAACAGGTGTTGGACTGAAGGAGTAAATTAAAGATTGTCTCTTATAATCTGATTTTATTATTTGTATTGAACTATGTAGCATAATATTATTTTCTGGGTATTTATTACTAATTTATCTCATTTGGGTCAACTTTATATTCAAAATACAATGAGCACTATTTTCATTAAAATGTTAATAAACTCATATTTGCTGGGTGCTAGTGATTTTTTTTTTTTTTTTTTTTTTTCGCATTATTTAGAAAATATAAGCTTTACCAAAAATAATTTGTTGATTAAATATATTTCTAATTTCTTGGAATTTCAACAGGTCCTGCTAGTATATATTATTATTATTATTATTATTATTATTATTATTATTATTATTATTATAAAATATAATTTCCTCACTTTGTCATTGGTTGATAAAGCAGCAAAATCCAGCAGTTATACAAGTTACAGCTTCTTTTAAATAAATATGCACATTATGCATTTCAAACAACGTATGCATCATACAATATATACGCATTCTAAACAAACATATACACGTTAAGCATTTCAAACAAACACACACTTTACAGCTGCTGTTGCCAAGCGAATTACTCTAGTGCTTCAGGATTATTCAGTCTGCATAAAGTTCTCGGTTGTGATAATTATTCATTATACCTGCAAGATAGCAAGTTTTTAGCTCTACAAGTGTTGTTGATTGCATATGAAGTCAGAAAAATTTGGTTCAAAATGCACAAAGAATGATGGTTGTGCATATACCAAATCAGTTTTGTTATCCTCATCCCATGGATTTGCAGTTCTGCATTTAACACGCACCACAGAGGCAGACAACGATTATGTAAAAAATATTTCATATTAATCTGGACTCGACTTAACATTGTATCTAATAATAATAATAATAATAATAATTGACAATTGGCTCGTCAGAAATTTGAGTATGGCTGCCTGAATGCTATTTGTCTGAATTTGAAAAATCGAACAAGATAAGTTTATATATTATACAGAAATTACCTTTTTCTTTAAAAATAAATTAATTTTTATTTTATTTTATTTAGGTTATGGTTACTGTCTAAAAAGAGGTTTTGGTTGTGGGAGGCTGATGACGTAGAGTCATACATTCATTGAAAGAAGTTTTAGATTTTGCCTATCAATTTCCCCAAATCAATCACTTTATATCTTGGTTTTGTTATATTTGGAAAATTGCACACGGAGAAATATGGTAATGATTTTGTAAAGGAATAAGCTAAGAGAGGGTAGGAGAATAACAGTGAGATTTTATCTTTCCTCTCTGCAAGATCAGGGACTGGGGTTGGTTTGTGGATAGAAAAGAAGTGGGGGGGGGGGAGGGTGATGAAAGAACTGCAGTGAATAAATGACTGCATAATGATTGGCTGGCAAATTCTTAATTTAATGGATCTTGCAATAAGTATTAGTTAAAAATAACCTGAATTTGACCCTGCCGTTCTTGGTTCATGCAACCAAAACCAATTTTATTTCTCTTCTCATTCTAATCCTTCACCGCCATTTTCTTTTTTTTTGTGTGTGTGTGTGTGTGTGTGTGTGTGATTTATTTACTAACCATTGGGAGACTTGTTTATGGCCAAGCAAGAAAGGTTAAGCTGTTCAGGTTGTGGTGGTGAAAGGGCAGAGAAGATATAAAAATCAGCAGGATTGAATGGTTTATTATGTTCAAACATTTAATAGCCATCTTCTCTGGAAGGTTATTTATATGGCTGGAGTGTTCTAAATCTTAGTATTCAATAGAAAAGCCATTAGTTTGAATTTATGGCTATTTTCAAAGTCTCCAGTGGCTTGAGAAATTTATTTTAATATTCATGGAATGGTTTAATGCTTTGATATATTTATTTATATTGTACATGCTTTTTTTTTTTTTTTTTTTTTTTTGTTCTTGGTATATATTTTGTTACTAAAAATATAATACTTGGAAAAAAATATTCTGCATGTTTTTGGCGATGAAAAATCCATGGGTATATTTTGCAATTGACAATGAAAAACGTGCTGAAGAAACATAGAATATAACAAATGTTATCAAAGGCAAAAGAAGTTGCACTTTCACCTAACTAGATAAGTTTTTTTTTTTTTTTTTGTATGTTAACTTATTTTAAAGTGTTTATTCAGTTTGAAAAACAAATGTCGAGCAAACGTGGGAGTAAGAACAAGAAAAAAAGAGTCTAGATAATCACCCAAAAATATTTTTTTAAAAAATGAACAAAATACTGATAGGAACGCATCCAATAAATGTCACGGTTAGGTTCATTTGTTTTTTTTTTTGTTTTTTTTTTTTGTTTTTTTACCACTTTTTTTTTTTTAAATTCTGTTGTACAATGTAAAACCTACCCCAATCCACTGGGTCAGATATTCAACATTAAACATTACCATTTATTGAACCATCAATAAAAAAAAAATTTACTTTGAAAACAAAAAAATGAAATGTAAATGGACATTTATTAGAATAGACAACAAATATATAACAAAAAATGTCACCAAAGGATAAGTTACTCTTCTACCTACCTGGATAAGTTTTTGGTGTTTTAATTCATTTTAAAGCAAATAATGCCAAGCACTTAAGTTAAAATGGCAACAAGATGGCGGACATAAGAGTGTCATCTTTGTAGTCTCGATAATCGCTCAAAACTAGAAAATGAAACAAAAGACTGATAAAAATTCACCCAATAAATTTCATGGTTTGTTGTCTAGAGTGATAAATGACCAAATAAATAGCAGATATTTTCAGGATAACATATATCTTTGTTTATAAAGTTGGGTCCATTTATCTTGCTGATAGTGAGATTAAAACACTACTTTCCTATTGAGAATTTCAATTTTATAATATACTAACCATATCCACATGCTCTGCATACTCTAGCTAATTTGCATATTAATTTGTAAAATGGCATCACATTAATTCACTATTTGTTATTATTGCTTTCTAATTCATGATTGTACCGCTCTATTCATGTAACAGAGCGCAGACGTGTATATGGCAGCTGTATGCAAATGCTGAACTGTGTGCAAAGTGACGTCACGGCAAGGAAGAAAAGAAAAAAGATATAAAAAGAAGAAAGTGTGTGTAGACAGGGGATAACGTTAGAGATGTGGGTGAAGTCACACATGGCCAGAAAATGAGGAATAAAGGTGTTTTTTTTTTAAAATCGGGAACAGCAAGTTGAATTTCTTTCCTATTTTCTTGTCTTTGTCTCCTTTGTGAAGTAGTCTACAACATGTTGGGTCCCAAATGTCTACATGCACTACGGTTTATGTATGCTTATTTTAATTAAAAAAAAATTTTTTAATAGTATATTAGAATTTTTGCTTCACACACATACACACACTGACTCATTTTTTTTATTTTTGTATGTTACAATCAGCATTGTAAAATATAAACATAGACCTCAACAAAATAAACAAGTTTTTTTTTGTTTTTTTATCGTGAACAAAAGCATTTCGAGTAAAAACAAATTCTCCAGTTTATTTCCAATCAGTTTACTTCTGGAGATAGCAATACCTAGTTTCTTTAATTTTCCTGAGCGACACTGGTACACGGGTCTCATGTGTGTGTATGTGTGCATGTGCAACCTGTAGATATAAAGATGACTAAAAAATCTTTATTAGAGTTGCCTTCCCTTTGTCAACCAATTTTTTCACAAATTCAAAACTAAAACCATAAAATAGAAACTAACTCACAGAATAGGAAAATGTCTACAGAGCCAGTAACTTTTCTCTTTTCTTTTCTAACCAACATGCCTGAAGACGGTCAAAGGACAATCTGACTGAAACATTACACAAATAATACTCAAGATGAGAACAATAGTCCGACCAATACAAGTAATATAAAAAAAAAATGTTTGTGCAGAAATGTTTTAATCATTTCATATTACATTTTCTTTTAATATTTTATATAGCTTCTTCAAATTTGCATGGTCCTGGATATGGCCTTAAACTATATCCAATGGTGAGGCCCCATTTTGCGGGCTTTGGGGAGTGTTGAGCCACCTTTTAATTGCCATTGCTCCCAGGTCCACTCTGACCCAGAGTGGTAGTACCTGTTAGTGTCCCAACTATGGATTAAATAGAAACCGACTTGAAAAAAACAAAAAAAAAACAGATATATTCTATTAACAAATTGGTCTTCAAAATCACTGGATTCGACATTAAATAATCTGAAAAGGGTTGATATGCCGTAAAACAAAACCAACCAACCAACTATCAAATTTGCAAAAGTCAAAAAAAAAGAAAAAAGTTTCTGTCTCTCAGAGAACCTGACATGAGGATAATTCCTTCAACAAGTAAACCCTGACTAAATATTCAAAGCAACATAGTATTTGAAGCCTCTAAATTTATCTACACACCTTCTAGTGATGTTGCCTCAAGAAACAGCACTTAACTGGCTTCTCTACCAGACCACATGAATTCTTGTGTTGGAATCCGGTAAAACCTAAAAATAAAAAGTACGCTATAACGTAATCAACTGGTCGATTGAAGAGACGGAAAAGAATGCTTTACATGTCTGTAATAATTCAACGTTTGAGAGGTAAAAGAGAACGGGTTTATTTTACAATGCGCATTGGTACGAAAAAAAGTGGTCAAAGAAACGAATGTATAACAAATATTATCAAAGGTAAGATAAGTTACTCTTCTACTTATCTGCATACGTTGTTACTGTTTTACTTAATTTGTGGGATTATTCAAACTCGGTTGACTCTCCAACTTTGCAATCATATATACTCTGCTTTATCACTGATATTGAGCACTCGACCTTCCCTTTTAAATGTGACAATTAATACGACTACATCTCTTTAAAAATTTTGTAGCTGAACAGCATTGTTTCTTTACAAGCATATTTTGCTGAACAAAATTGATATTCCAGAGGATTGAACGATAAAATTGTAATCCTAAAGAAACCAACATATGCTTTATTTAAAAATTTTCTTGAAAAAATCAATTCAGGTAACTTGATTATGTAGTATAGCTGACATCTATTCAATGTAGCAGCCTTCAGCCTCAATCATCGCCTCAATACAGATCCGGAACTGGGAGCATGCCTTTTCCACAAGCCCTGGCAGGAGCTCGGCAGATGGTGGCAATCAGACTGGCTTTGGTGTTGGGAGGTTATGTTGGTGATGTTCTCGACGTATGACCAAATGAAGTAGTCCAGCAGGTTCAGGTCAGGAGAGGAGGGGGTTTGTTGAGAGAAAGGTACAAATTTGTAGCACTTCTTCTGAAGCCAAGCCTGGGTCTCTCAGTGGCCACCTGATTGCACAGGGGATCACCACACTCTTAAACACATCCAGGTACACTTTGGTGTTGACTTTCAAGCCGACTTCGAAAATGTGAGGTGGCATGATGTGGCCCACACCAAAGACCACAACCGTGACCTTAAACTGTTTTTATCACCCTGGGCATGTCCCTTTTATTCATGGCAATCCAGCGATGGTTCTGACTGCTGTGCACCTGGTCCTGGCAAGAGTTCTTTTCATTTGAAAAGAGCCCAGAGCATATTTGGCTTCTTGGGATGCTTCAGTTTGCTGAGCAACCTGATGAAATTGATTAGCCTGAGGTTCTTTGTCTTCTCAGTCTAGCGTCTGTAGCCTCTATACTTCAAGTCCTCCTCTACATATCCATTCACAGTTGTGTATGAGACGCTTAAATCTCTGGCAATCTGTTGAATAGGCTGCTGGGGAGTTTCATCAATGATTGCCTGGACCTTTTCCATGAACTCCTTGATCAAGGTTTTCCTGGTGGTGTCACCGGCCTTGGACTTTCACTCTACCACCTCCAATAAGTCATTCAATGCGTTGAGATGTGCCCTCAAGCGTTGAACCATCCAGATTTGCATTTTGAGGATGCTGGCAGTGGTCCTGTTGTAGAGAGCATAAGTTGTACAGTGGCAGATCTCTGATCTTGCTCGTTGAATATTATGTCACTGAGATTTGTACATAACTGGCCAACTAGTAGATAAATTTCTTAGTTTCCAAAATTCTAATGAATTTACGTTAGTGTAAGATTAATAAAATTTGTTTTCCAAAAATTATGTTCTTTTTATTTTTGCTTTAAACCAATGAGTCATCACTTATCAAAGCCGAAAGACCACTCGAGGATATAATTGTTTATTCGATGGTGAGTAATGCTGTGATGTGGTTGAAAATGATTGGTAAATATATATATATATATATATATATAGTAAGTTATAAAATATATATGGCGATTAAGCTACACTGAATATTCCATGTTTCATCCACTCTAGGACTCTTCAGGCTTATGCGCGAATTTTGTGGTTGTCTGTCGTTTTTATGTACGCACCTTCTATTGAGATTTTAGTTAGCCAATCAGCTTTCTAGTATCTACCGTGCCCTTCCTATCAGCCAATGAACATGCACTTATCGGACAAAGGCCTATTTGACCTGTGGTTGACCTGTTCCTTTGTGTGTGCTCTATTTAGCCTGGATATCTAGTTTCTTGACCTGTTTTAAATCTAGGTTAGTGTTTTTTTTATATTTATATATAAATATATATATGTAAATATATGCACACACACATATATATATATATACGTGATCGTTTATGTATATTCATGTTTATTTGATTTATTTATTTTCTATTGATTTTGTTAGTTTTAAAACTATTTTGTACCACTATCCTAGAGTAAATGTTATCTTGTGAACACAGTTGTTCGCTATTTCTCTTCTACCCGAATAACAAGAAATATTATGTAGGTATGACATCCTTAGATTTCAAAACTCGATATTATGACCACAAAAGTACATTCAACAATAAAAAAACATTGTATGAAAACAACGCTAGCAAATACTGGGAACTCAAGGAAAGCGGACATTCGCCGGTAGTCGAATGGAAAATAATAAGATAAGCTACCACGTGTAGAGACCTAGACGACCCAAGTAGATTATGCCTTCATGAAAAATTTGCTATCCTGTACTTTAAAGAACCCCAACATCTATTAAACTGTAGAAGAGAAATAGCGAACAACTGTGTTCACAAGATAAAATTTACTCTAGGATAGCGATACAAAATAGTTTTAAAACTAACAAAAACAATAGAAAATAAACAAATAAATAAAATAAATAAACATGAATATACATAAACGATCACACACATATATGTATGTATGTATATATATGTGTGTGTGTGTGTGTGTGTGTGTGTGTGCATATATGTATTTATATATAAACTAACATAAAAAAAAACCTAACCTAGATTTAAAACAGGTCAAGAAACTAGTTATCCAGACTAAATAGAGCACACACAAAGGAACAGGTCAACCAGAGGTCAAATAGGCCTTTGTCCGATAAGTGCATGTTCATTGGCTGATAGGAAGGGCACGGTGGATACTAGAAAGCTGATTGGCTAACTAAAATCTCAATAGAAGGTGCGTATATAAAAACGACAGACAACCACAAAATTCGCGCATAAGCCTGAAGAGTCCTAGAGTGGATGAAACACAAAATATTCAGTGTAGCTTAATCGCCATATATATTTTATAACTTACTAACTAGCTCTACCTATGTATTGAGCACTTTTGAAGTAAATACTTAAAGTTTACGCATAAATTTATACTTTCGTATATTAATTTTATGTGAGTAAATGAAGTAGTTCTGTGTGTGTGTGTGTGTGTGTGTGTGTGTGTGTAACAAAAAGGAAATTCCATTTTCCATTAAAGTAAATTAAAGCTTCATCTTTTATTCAGAAGCTTAGATTTTATCTAAATTGCTTGCGTCCTTAAAAGAAAAAGGAAGCTTTGAACTGAAATCAGTGTCTTCCAAATTGTTAATGATTTTATTAGGAATCAATCTTTATTTCTAGAAGACATTTTTCTTATATATCTAGTTTAATAACACAAAATGCAGGCTAAAATGTACCTCGGTTCTGGAATTGAAATCCCTCGTAAGGGCGGTCCAGGCAAACAAGATTAATCCTCCTTTTCCTGATGAAGGAGGTAATGGCTAAGATAGTGCACCTCCTAGGACTCAGCTAGGCCCTACCTCATTTCAATAAATAAATTGTCTATATTGCCTGGTTTATCAGCATAGACATGGAGCTTTACATTTCTTGCTATAATTTAACCCAAAGGCATGGTGCTTATTCAGATTGGGACATCTAACGGCATTAAAAAGTAAATAAAATGCAGAAATGTCCGTATGGTGTAAGTACCAGTCGCGGGACGAAGATGAAAAATTCTGAAATTCACGTAATTTGATCAAATAATTTCTTTTTTTAATTCAAGAATAATAAATTTTACTCTGGTGCGATAGGGTGTAAGAAAAAAAAAATCTCCAACGATTCAGTGGGCAAGGATACACAACCTTAACACACATGGAAACTGTCAAAACAATCCCTGATTACCTCCCCTTATGTTCTCTAGTAAAACATGGCCTTATCTGTAAAGAAAAATATTTGATCAATTTTTTGTGATATTAAATCTTCATTCGGTGACAAATAGATACAATATAAAAAATTTTCTTCATTTTTGTTTATCGTTATAAAGTGCCAATCTGAATAAATACCAAAGGTACTTCTAACCTTAAAGAAATTAACTAAAACAAAATTAGGTATTACAAAGATTTTGTTCTTGTTAAATGTTTGGAGAATTAAGACATTAAGACGCTGAAATTTGTTTGTTTTAATTAATTTTATTTAATTTTTTTTTTTTTTTTGTCATTATTTGAAAATTTAAACAGCTGAGAGAAAAGTTTTAATTTCCTTTGGTGGGGTGGAGTGAGGGGGGGATAAAGGCGCAATGTTTTAATTTTCCTGCTGAATTTCTTTTTTGTTTTGTTTTGTTTTTTAAATTTCCTTTTGTTTTGTATTTAAATTTTGATATCTTTCAATAATCGAATCTAATCACAGGAGAATTTCAAGTTCGTCCCCCCCCTCCTTCTCCTCCTCCTCCAGCAAATTTTAATGTGTTTTATTTAGGGATGGGGAGAGAGGGGTTTGTCTGATCATTGTTGTTCCTCATCCTCTAAATTTTGAACGTCATTCTCATTCTTGTTCAATTAAAAGCTAATCAGCCTGTCCCCCCCCTCACTCTTTTTCTTTATGTTTCCAGTTTGTCATTTTGAAATAAATTTTACCAGAATTCCTTGCTAAGCGTCGGATGGAGGAGTCCGGGAGAGGTGGGAGGATGGCTGAATAATAGCTGACTTGAAATGCTAAAAAAAAAAAAGAAGAAAGAGGAGAGCTCCTTAAAAAGGGAAGACAACTGTTCCAAGTACAAACAAACAAATTGGATATGAAAATACTTTGTTAAATGAAGACAAATAAGATTTTAATTAAAAGGTTTCTCCTACCCCCAGGGAGAATCTTTTTCTTCTCTTTGTTTTTCCATTTTGATTACTTTTATTTATTTATTGGCTATCAAATGAGGCAAGGAAAGGAACCATGGCAACCTGCTGGGTAGTGTCTGTGAGAAGGTGGGGGTAAAGGTGGGTTTCCTTTCCTTCTCCCTTCCCCTCTTGCCTGTGGGAATCTACCAATACAGGATGTTCTGATATATAGGTTATAGCAATATTGGATGGAGATTCATACAATGTGAGGGAAGGAGGGAAATCGAGAACAAGTGGAGGAGGGGAGAGGTGGGTCGAGTAAAGAGTATTGAAACACTTTCAGGTTCTTTCTCTCGCATTCAAATGTCGACAGCACAATATCGTTATGTATAAATACCCCCTTAGTCCTCTTTATTTATATCTCTATAAATGAATGTAAAAAAAAATATATTAGTTTACATTTTTTTTATTCTGACATGTAGCAAATACAAAAAAAGAAAAAATAATAATAATAATTTGAAAAAAATAAATTATTTATTTAAAAATAGTGTTTTCGATCATATCTTGTGATCTTTGTAGGTACGTGCAAAATGAATAGCCAATACTCAAAATGTATAAACATTTTGAGCTCTGTCTTAACTTAAAAATTCACCAAAGATCAGGAAATTGACCAATTTTAAGGAAATTTTCAGTATTTATCAAATCCTGATCACGGAATATAATGAACCCATTATTGTTATTTGAATCTTAGTGGAAATGTATTATTTTGTTTAAACAAAAAACACCTTTACTAAAATTATGGTTTTCAGTAGCAAAAAAAAAAAAAAAAATGAATGAGTTTTTTTTTTTTTTTTTAAATAAAAATAAAGCATCGTAAATTGTAACAGTGAAAAATAAAAATTATTTTTTTAGGAACATTACGAAAAAAAGTCCCAAAAGTCTGTATTAATGAATTCAAGACTTGAAGAAAAATTAATTTCTCGAACAACCGATATTATCATTGAATTAAGCATTGTTGACTTAATATTTTTACCAAGAAAATGGCAAAAAAATCTTTCTTTTTTTTTTTAGATTACATGTTTCGCATAATTTTTATATGTACGATTCTAATATTTTCCTTGCTTGAATGAACCTGAAACTTTCGGCATAACATAATTTTTATATAATTTTGAAACTTATATATTTTTTTAATTTAAAAGCAGGAATATAGAAAAGTAATTAAATTAAAAAATGATAAAAAATTATACAAATGTTTACGATAAGAATGTGTGGATCCATTGCTAGAGTAGAAAAGGAAACCAGCACTCACTACCTGACGTCATTTTCAGAAAGCCTTTTGACTTTCTGACATTTTGGGCTTTCATAGGATTCAAACTTGGACGATTTTTTTGTTTGTTGTGATTATACACACACACACACATTTCAGTTTTGACAATGAGGATATAGGTGTTGACTCTAAAGGGTAGATTTTAATAAGTAATGCTAAGATAGATGTCTGTAAATGCCTTTAATAGAAAAACGAATGGAAACATAAAATGATTAAGAAACCAGCAGAAGGAATAACGAGAAAAAAAAACAGGTATTATTTAACTGGGCTTGGGTTTCTGAGAACTGGAGGAACATCAATGATTGTAGGCCATTAATGCCTTCTATAACTAAAACGAATCTCTTTTTCATAAATAATTCCGTTTCATAAATGAAGGTTATCAAAAGAAAAGATTTTTTTAATTTTTAGTATGATTTCATTTCAAATTAAAAATCAGTTCATTGAAATGTTTTATTAATGAAGGCCAATTTTTTGCAGTTCTGAATATCCCAGAAATTGAATTCAAGGCAACATTTTAGTGTGTGTAGCCTAGGGGGGAGTAACAGGACACACTACTAATCAGAATGGGTGAGGGCGTTGGTGGAAATCGAGATAGTTGCAGTTTTAGGAAATTATAATAATTTATATCATTTCAGACATGGTTACTTAGAGTCTAAAAGGTCAATAACAAAAGCCGGGAACAGATAGAAAGTTATGTCCTTTTCCTGTATCGCACATCTCATTTTGGAGGACATTTTTTCTTTTTTCTCTATTTGCCTGTTTAGCGCCTATAATTAAATAACTGTAATCCAGCAAATAGCCCAAAATATAATTTAACCTTTTGACTTTGGTCTGAATTGGACAGTGTCTTTAGCTTGTCATAGCCAATTTGTAAGTGATCTCTCTCTCTCTGTCTCTCTCTCTGTCTCTCTCTCTCTCTCTCTCTCTCTCTTTCAATTTTCTTATTGGTTTGTTCAAGCTGAGGATGGAGTATCCTACCGGATGCCAAACATTCACCCATTAACTCAGATATTCCAACCGAGAGATCTTTTTAAGCTTCTGACTGCCCCTTTAAGTGCAATCGTTTGAATCTCTTTTGCACTTGGTTCACCAGGTATATTTGCCAGGTAGTTTTTGAAATTCTTTTTCGTGAGTCCAGTTAAGACCCTGATATTTCGTTATCTTTTCCCTTTCAGCATCATTCAGGGCACTAACTTCTATCAAGGTTGCTTCTTTCTCCTTTTTGTCCCAAATGTTGTCCTAAAATGTTGCCTTGAATTCAATTCCTGGGATATTCAGAACTGCAAAAAATGTTAGATTTTATGGCTCAGTTTTTTAGGTCCTGTGTGTGTGTGTGTGTGTGTGTGTGTGTGTGTGTGTGTGTGTGTGTGTGTGTTATGATTTCTTAGTTCCAGTTCCCTTGGGTCGACATTGCATTTTTCTGTGTTTTTTTTTTTTGTTTTGTTTTGTTTTGTTTTATCTCTATTGTAATTTCTCTGTGACCGATTAGCATTCTTTCTAGGTACCATTTTCAATTTTTGAAGTTATGCCGATTGGGACATGGTGGTTAATATTTCATGACATTTTATATGGAAATCGCTCCAGACAAGGCATGAAGCAACTTGATACAAGGAGCTAAAAAAAAAAATAGTACTTCAAGATCAAAAACTTGTCAACGATAAGTGTTAGATGGAATAGATTCTGACCCAGAAAACAGCCATTCTTCCCCCTTTGTCAGAAACATCGCCCCCGGAATATGAGGACTAAATGACAAAATAAGGAAACCGCAAGTTGCAAGGCTGTGGAAAGTAAACCTAAGATACACTTTCTACTCACTTTAAATTATAACATCGGATCGATTTAGTAAGAGACTTTTGAGACTAGAACCAGAAATAAATGTTTTACAGTTTAATTATGAAGCTTTTTTTTTCGTAAATTGTCAATTGTAAATGCGTACCATTTATGAGGAGTTAATTAATGCCTTCTATTTTTATTCTGCCCGAATGGATTAGAGAAGATTGCAAATTGCATTCTTATTATGACTGAACTTACACATTCATGGCTTGAAAGTTTCATTTCTCTATTGCAGATATTGATGGCGTGAGACTAAAAAGGTAACGCTTGTCATGGACGTACATTGAAAACAAAGATGCATCATTGAATTCCTGGCAGAAGTACATTGAGAATGGTGGTGATTATGTAAAAAAAAAAAAAAAAAGAAATTCTCTGGCACAAAAGGTCACTCATTATATTGGTACTACTCTCGCCTTTGTAGCTTTTCAAGTTTTTTAGTTAAAAAAAGGAGACTTTACTTTTGAAAACACTCATATCAAGAATTTGATAAAATACAAAAGGAATATTGGCATAACTTTTGAATATCCATTTTGGTGTGCAACTCTATTTACTTGTCTTTCTATGAGGAGAGAAATTAAGAACAAGTTCGGTTTTTAAATATGAGCAGTATCCAGCTATCATAAACGTAGATTCCATGAACAAAGCTTCTTTCTTAGAACTGCACGCCTGTGGAACTCTGTTCTGTCTGCCTGCTTCCCACCTGACTACAACTTGGATGTCTTCAAGTCCAACGTTAACAAATTCCTCATGAACCGCCCTCTTAAGTAAACACTTCATTAAATCTCCACACCACCGTACTGTACTTGCAATAACCCTTATCCCTAGTGGCTTCCGGGCCTTGATAAGTGGTGACCACCGTGTGTAAAAAAAAAAAAAAAATAAATAAATAAATAAAAAAGGGATCAGTGAATGGAACAAAAACAGAAAAAATTTCTTAGTCGAGAATATTTCCTTGTCTTCTGACCGAGTACAGAACATATACTACACTTTCATCCCAGCACAAAGCAGGGATGTCAGCATCTCTGGTGTGAGAGGGTAGCTCAGATGACTGTCAATAAAGCCATCCCTACTCTCAGAAGAAGTCTTTTAGCTAAAACACTTGGACTAGAGAACATCTGGTAATTTCTAAGGTTTAGGTGTCGTTTGGATGTTATTGATGTTGAACATAACAGCTTTTTAATAAAATGATGATTTACTAGAAGATCCAATATCAACCAATACTTGACGGAAACTGTCTTCATAAGTATTCAAATTTTCTTCATTCCATCCACCATTTTCAGCCATCCTATAACAGTCTTCAGCATCCCATTCACGATCCATTCATCTCATCAACCCTTGTCTTTGAGTGCCTTTTGACCTTGATAAGTTATGATTCATTCGTAAAGAAAAAAGAAAAAAAAACATTGTGTTTCGGAATTTTCTTTCTATTTTTTTTATTCAAATTACTTGCTTTCATCTTGGATGTCATTCGTACACCGTTTCGACCGATGTCACCTCCGACCTTCTTCAGGTGCATCTTATTGAACTCGTAAATCTTTAGTATATCTATACAGAATTTCGAACAGAACTTTATTTAATCCATAACGGTAGATTGTTTTCATTTCCTCAGCCATAACTAAGTTTTTTTAAAATAATTCATGCTATATCATTAGTATTGCCTATACTGAGGATTATAAAGGCACGTCAGTTGGTCCGTTGGAGGTTACATCGGACGAAACGTTGTGAGAATAACATTCAAGATGAGAACAGTAGTTTGAATGATCCAAATAATACAAATTACCATGAGTTCGCCCCACCCCTTCGATGGTGAATAAAACTATTACTTGTGCCTTGGGTTTAATTATATTCAATTGAAGTTTACTACAAAGATTTTAGAATTTCTGTAAATGTCTATCAGCTTAGGAGATTTTGAGATGGAAATAAAACATATTAAACATAAAACCATAAAAGTTATCAGTTCTGGCTAGTCATAATATTATTGCCTGTAATATTATGCTGATCTATTATTGCCTCACCTATATCAATGGAGCATTGCTGCTTTGTGTGTGTGTTAACTAAAAGGCAAGTTTATCTATAAATGTGTGTGGTCCGGACATAAAATGGAAAGCTCTTAAGATTTGTAATATTACCTCCAAGCCATAATTGTTTTCATTCAGTGTTTTTATTGCTTCTCCAACATACCGGGGGGGGGGGGTTTAGGGGAGAGAAAAAAAAAAGCTTTTGTCTAATGGTGTGACATTTCTGGATTTCATATAAACATCAAACAAGTGTAAATATTGGCATTTTAGTTTTTATGTACGTTTTATAGTCATACATACATAATGTATACACATTTCATGTCTATATACAAATATAACATATTACATATATTTTCAGTGTTTACTATATGAAGACACCTTAGTGGTATGTAAAGCTATCACTATATAGAAATGTTCATGTTTTATTTCTGAGAGAAATTATCAAACTAATTGCATGCATACTACTATATATATATATATATATATATATATATATATATATATATATATATATATATATATATATATATATACATACATGCAGGATGTCCACAAAGTCTGACTACATTATGTAGCCAGACTTTGTGGGCACCGTGTACATTATGTAGCCAGACTTTATGGGCACGTTGGCCGTGTGGTTTGTTCCTTGCTAATAGTCAGATGGTTTTGTAGCCAGGTTCGAATCTCCCAACCAGCTGTAATCATAACTCCTTGCATTGATAGATTCCTGAAAGGATGAAACATTAATGTCCATAGGTATTAAAAAAATTATGTAGTCAGGTTTGTGGACACCCTATATATATATATATATATATATATATATATATATTAGTAGGCCGCTTGGCGTTGCCCGGTCGTAAAATATGCATAAATATTATTTTTTAATTAATACAGAAACTAAGACATGTGCATGTGAGTATTATGTTTTTGCTCTAAACAGTTCACTTCTTGTAAGTAAAAAAAAAAAATAAATAAATATATAATACTCTAGTTGAGATCGAAACCAAAACCTAAGGATAGTGAGCCAAGTACGATTACTATTTGGCCAGCTTGACACACTTTTTAAAAAGGTGTTTTAAAACCGACTTATGCATAACATAAGGAATCTGCAGTGTGAACCATTCGTGCATACGCAACCGTAAAACAGTTAGCAAACAAAGAAAAATCTGATGAAAAATCCATGGACTAATTTTTTCAATTTTGACCCTTAAGAAGCTCTGTTTTTTTTTTCCGGATGAAAACTGATTGAAAAGTTTTCTGCATGTCTGAATACCCCATATACCAATTTTCAAGTCTGTAGATTAAAAATTTGTTAACTATATACATGTTGAGAAGTGTCTTCACACACACACACACACATTCTAACTTTTATAGAATAAGCCGTATCTATGACCCGTTGGGTCACACGTATTACTAGTCTACTTTAATTTCATTTTAAAATTCATAAACTGTAACGTATCTTATAAGACATTTCAACATAGCTAAAAATAAGTCTCTTTGCTTTTATACTATTACTAGCAAGTTGCCCCGCATTGCCCAGTCGTAAGATACGCCTAAATATGATATTTTAATTCATGCAGATTACATATTTATTATTATAGAGACAATTTTCTCTCGATTATTATAGTAAACCTAATATATGGTAGTGTCATCAGCTAGAATCGAAACCAAAGCATACAACTCCCCACCCTCATTCCTTAGCATGTGAGCTACATATATATATATATATATATATATATAATTCACTTGTCATCAATTTTAAAAGATGAAATGGCCCGATTGTTGCAGACAAGATGCAAGCAATCAAGGTCCACAGAGTTTTATAATTATATGGATTATTATTGTTGTTGTTATTATTATTATTATTATTATTATTATTATTATTATTATTTATTCACTAAACAGTTCATGATTACTCAATAACCGGTGGTGTTCCCTGGAGTCTGAGTGATAACAGATCTCCTTAGATTCTCAGTACCCTCCACCTCTTTCAATAACTATTGGTCTTCTCTATGATTTGGGTGGCAATAAGCTTTCTCAAGATCCCAGTACTTTCAAGAAGACGTTTGAATAGTGTTTTCTCTTCTTTTATACATTTTTAACCGTAACATATATCTAGGATTATTAAAATCTGTGGACCATGCACCTTTGCTTGAATCTTGTCTTTCACAATCGGGGGATTCCATCCTTTAAAAAAGGGATAACAGGTGAATTTATATATGCATGGGCATGGCTGAGAGACTAATGATTGAGGGTGGAGTGCTGTATGTTTTGATTCGATTCTAGTTGATAGCACACAAGTCATATATATATATATATATATATATATATATATATATATATATATATATTTAGTTTTGATCTCACTACTATATATTAGGTTTAATATAATAATTGATAGAGAATTGTCTCTATAATAATAAATATATAATCTGCATGAATTAAAAATATATTTAAGCGTATCTTATAACTAGGCAA
>NC_136487.1:36774569-36827069 GCF_053919585.1 Euprymna scolopes
ATTATCTTTTTGATTCAAAGTTAATGTCAGATCACGTCCGACATTAACTTTGATACTCTGAAGAGATTGACCAAACAATTCTCTTTATACTAGAATACACCTCTCTTACAGGGCTAGCTTTTTAAGATCTTACTTAGCCTTGTATCTAATCTGCTGAATAGAGGATAAATAATTATACAAAACAAACGATAAACCCGTTTTTTGGTGAATCACACCACGGTTTCAGACATTCTCGAAGACGAGTCATTATTAGATTAGCCTGGGTGGCCGGCATTGCCCGGAGGTGTGTGGTGAGCAAAAAAAAAAAAAAAGTGGTAGTAGACAGGCATGCTCGAACCCGTACCGTAAAGGAGGAAAAGAACGTGAAAAAAAAACGTAACGTCTTTGCTGTTGTGTCCATCACCAAACCGAAAGTGACGTAGGTTTAAATTAAGGCTAGTCAATCGAAAAGAGGAGATGACTTTTAAAAATATTGGCGAAAAAAAGCGACCCCTACTTGTAGAAAAGTGCCCAGTTGAAGGTGAAGGAATTAATGTTTTTGGCCAATTTGTCGTCCAAAGGGTCGAGCTTCAAAACGATACTGATCTCGTGAAAATCCGTCACCTCTGTCGAAAGTTTTAGGCATACATATAAACATACATTTAAGCAGAAAGGTGAGATTTATATTATAGATTACCCGCTCATATTTCCTAAAAGTGACTTTACTCTTGAATGCATAGCATGCCAAGGCATAATGCATTTTCTAATGCATTATGGTGACCTTGCGTCTGTCAACACTTTTATTACGTGATTCATCTTGTAAAATAATTCGGAAGCATAAATACAGATGCTATTCTAACCTTTCTTTTAAAAAAGTCTATTTACATTCCAAATGATTTTTTAAAAAATCGTCTCAAATATTTTTGTTCAACAAAGCAGTCATCTGCAAAATAAGATTGTTCACTAACTCTTCATTCCGAATAGATGAAATAACATTTCCTTCAGATTATGTTTGAATTTCTTGACACTGGATTCGATCAATACTGGTTCAGCAGAGATAGAATTGGAAATCTCACAACTTTTGCTTCACTATAAACCCCTCTAGAGTCATCCTTACAATGGGTATCCATTGTTTCTTTAAATTGAAAGGATCTTTTAAAATATATTGAAAGCAAATTGATTCAACAATTGTATAAAATTAATTGACTTACTAGCAAAATAATTTTCTCATCAAGGACTAAGAGTTTATTTTTTTTACTTCCAATACGTGCGCGTACGCGTCTCCAAAATATGTATGCACCATTTGAATCATTATAACTTGTACAAATTATTGATTTTGACTTGCAAAATTGATTACTGATATTGACATACAAATAAGATTGATAGAAGCGAGAATACGCATAATAAAATTTTGCAAAAACGTACAAAATTAACTTTTAATGAAACTAAGGGTTACTCGAGATATTTTCATGATGTTTATAAAATAGACTCTGACCAATTTTATCCAATGTCCATACCATTTCATATTGTGAAGAAATAGAGCTACAACCTTTGTTAATTTTACTGTCAGTATTTTTAATATGCATTCACATTCTTCTAGCAGTTTTGTTTGCACGTTGAAATCACTAAATTGAACGATTTATAACGATGCAACAGGTGTATACATCTTTTTGGGACATATATATATATACACACAAGTTGTCCCAAAAAGATGGTTGGCTTGAGGTGGTTGCCTGTCTAGCCGCACTGATGAGCTGTGAAACAGCGAAACAGTACCGTATGTGGATGACTATATATATATATATATATATATATATATATATATATATATATATATATTGGTTTCCTAGATGTAAATCCACTTAAACCTGTGTGATTTAGTGCTCAACGGTGGACAGAGCAGGTACGAACATTATTGGTTACATATGTTAATACATGTCTCAGTGGAATCTCAATTCAGAGAGACCCACCTCATCAGACCGAGAAATATTATTTCTTTTTTCGGTGTGATGAGGTGGGTCTCTCTGAATTGGTAATCTACTGAAACATGTATGCACATATGTAACCAATAATGTTCGTATAATAAATGGACTATTACACACACACACACACTGGCAGAAGGGGGTGCTTGGCCTGGCCTGGCATGGCCTGGTCTTAAAATACACTTAAATATATTTTAATTCATGCAGGTTTTTTATTTCTTATTACAGAGCTAATTTTTTTTATTGAATATTATATTGTACCTAATATATAGTACTGATTTCTAAATATTATAAAAAAAAAAAAAGAAGACTTAGGTGCTATCAGCTAGAATTGTAACCAAAACAGTTAGCGTTCTAGTTGTATTCCCCACCATTTGAACTATTGATAGATAGAAAAGAAACATTTAAAATTAAACCACTTTAAGCTATGAATGAATTTGCGCATCCGCAAAAGTAATAGAAATATGTCGGCTAGTTGAAATGAACATTTTGTATTTAACTGTACGCGTTATTCGTCCAAACAAAGATTTTACTCGTTATAAACCATCCTTGGTGTATGATTATTATTTCCTGTTAATTTCGATGATATGTAACCAATAGTTTAAAAGTTTCTTCTCTATGGGTGCGAATGCTTGACTCTAATCAAGGACAGAACAGCGATGAGATGTGATTCATCCGGAGAATCATGAAAGTCTCACGGACAAAAATAAAAATAAATACAGAAGTAATGGACATGGTTGGATATAAGAGATACGTTCTCAATACCATCAGATAAAAACAGCTCAAATTTTTCAGCAATATAATCAAAGCTGACTGACTAGAGAAACTCTTATGGAATAGCAAAATGTGGAAACAAGAGCAGAGGATGACAACGCACAGAATTCACATAATATTCAATAGAGGGTTCATATGGTATAAATCTTTGCCGTGGCTTTTCTCTATTTAGTGTCTTCATTTACCGTTGCTTCTCTTCGTTTAGTGTTTCTTTTGCCATTGTTTCTGTTATTTGATATCTTTTTTTCCGTTGCATTTTCTTTTTTTTAGTGTCCCCATCGCCGTTGAGTCTCTCTTTGTTCAGTGTCCCCATCGCCGTTGAGTCTCTCTTTGCTTAATGTCCCCATCGCCGTTGAGTCTCTCTTTACTTAGTGTCCCCATCGCCGTTGAGTCTCTCTTTGTTTAGTGTCCCCATCGCCGTTGAGTCTCTCTTTGTTTAGTGTCCCCATCGCCGTTGAGCCCCTCTTTGTTTAGTGTCCCCATCGCCGTTGAGCCTCTCTTTTTTTAGTGTCCCCATCGCCGTTGAGCCTCTCTTTGTTTAGTGTCCCCATCGCCGTTGAGCCTCTCTTTGTTTAGTGTCCCCATCGCCGTTGAGCCTCTCTTTAGTGTCCCCATCGCCGTTGTCTCTCTCTTTAGTGTCCCCATCGCCGTTGAGCATCTTTTTGTTTGGTGTATCCTTGACATTTGTTTACTTTATCCTTTTTGAAAATATTTATTCCCTGTCTTATTTTGGGTAAAATCTATTTGCTTTTCTCGTGTGACCTCTCTCACTCAGTATATGTTTATGTTTTCTCTTTCATTGAATTAGTCGTCACTCCTCATACTGTTTCGTTTCTTCTTTTCGTGTATTAACCCTGACCCCCTCTCATCTCGCAGTGACCTTTTTAGTTTTTCTGGCCTATAAGTCTACCTTTCGAGCACGGCCACAAAATTATGATTTACACTTCATCCTGTGCACTAAAATGTAATTGATTTTAAGGAATAGGAAAAAGGTGCGTGGGAGGCAAGAGGTGACACAAGGTCGAAAAGAGTGTGTCTGCACTTAAGCAACTCTTGGATCGATATTATAACTCCGTGTGTGTATGTGTATATATGCGCCTCTACACAACTGAGAGGATAGCATAATACTCTCCATCTTACTCCCATCTCCTCCCCTGGGCTGCATACATTTTGTTTCTGGAAATGCCAGAATCGCTACAGAACCTGCAGCAGACATTTTATCACATGCTTGATGCTTTAGAATCATTCAACTGACAATATTTCTATCAACATTTTCAATTCAAACACATCACAAATAGACAGAAATAGATTTGCTTTTGTTATTACGATTTGGAGGTAGGAGTGGGGAGGGGAGTCTGGTATTGTTTTCTTTTATTATTGATTTTTTTTAAGAAATTTAAAAAAAAAAGCAAATAAAACTTGATTTCTTTTATCTCTTTTTTGTAGTCTTAGATGAGTGGGGAAAGGATAAGAATAATATTAATTTTTTTTTTCTTATTTTAAGCGTATGTTCTCATTTTCTTTAGAAATATTACTCAAAAGTGAACCTGCTTTTTTTGTTTGCTATTAAACAAAGTCTATTTGAACGCCATTAAGTACTTGTTTCGTTTTTTTGTGTGTGTGTATGTGTTTTTGTTAGTTTTTTTTTGTTTGTTTGTTTTTTAATTTATTAAATTCACTTGTCCTTTTTTTTTACATAGATTTCATTTCTTGATTTGATAATGGTTTAATACTTTCTCATTCGCATTTGTTTGCTATTTTCGTTATTTTCTTTCTTTTTCTTCTGTGAATTCTGTCTTTCTTTCTCTCTCTCCCCCCTCTCTCTCTCTCTCTCTCACACACACACACATTTTCTTTCTTCATCATTTTTTTAATTCCTTCATTCTTAATTTTCTTTCAACTTTTTTGTTTTTAGATATTTTAATTTCCTCTTTCATTCCGTATTTTTTAGTAGACATTTTTTTTATAGTTTATTTTATATTTTTACTTCTTTCTCGTTGACCTTGTAGTTCTTTATTTCTTCGACAAATAGTTTTCATTTTTTTTTGTTGTTTTTAATATCTCATAATTTTTTTTATCATTTCTGATTTAATTTGGTTTTCCTTATTAATTCTTTAGCCTCTTCTTACTTTCAGCCAATTTATTCCTTTTTGAAATTTTCCTTTTGTTTTAATTTTTATACCTCTCTTCTCTCCTTTTCTTAATATCTCTTTTCTATTTATATGGTTTCTCGCGTTTGTTTTTCTTAAATTTTCCTTTTATATGTTACCATCTATTTTTTAGGGCCTGTTTTTCATTTTTTTTTTTTTTTTTTTTTTTTTTTTTTACTTCATTTTCTCTTACATCTTTGTCTTCTGTCCCGACATTCTTCTGTTATTTTTGTTTTGATCTTTTTTTTTTTTTTTCATCCTTGTCCAGACAAAAATCCATGTTGCATAATCATTGCTTTGAGCAGATTTCAAAGCCAACAACAAAAACAAAGCCTTCTTCAAACCAATTTTCTGTCGAAGTCCACTTAAAAGAAGGGGAAAAAATGTCTAGTTAATTTTTCAATATTTCTTTCCCCAAAGACGTCTGCTCTTTTCTTCCATATTTGATTGTCAGCACTTTAAAACTGTCATTTAATTCGTTAATACAATTAATTCAATATTTGTAGAGCTTTAAGTTGATCATATATAATTATATTATTTAGCTGCAGTAAAAAGACAAAAAGAAAAAGAAATCTTTAATTAGGGCTTTTGTAAATTGCAGTTCAGCTTCAGAGAGTTGTGTCCAATCAATTTTAATGCTTTACCTTTGGTGACTTGTCATTTTCTCAAGAGGTCAGCACTTTCTTTCATGTTTTCTGCCAGATAAACTGCAGAGTTTTTTCTCATAATTATCGTCAGCATTATTGCAATTATTATTTTAATTTTAATTCTTAGAATTCTTCTTTTTTTTTTAAGCAAGCAATAGAACTCTTTCACTCTCTGAATATGGACTTGATACGATTCGAAATTAATAAAAACTGTTTCAATTTTAAAAAATAGAGAAAAGAAAGAAATTGGATCATATTTTTCTTCTTTTAATAAACTATTTTTGCATCTTTAACGTGTTCTGTAAACAGTTTTATCTGTTTATTCAAAGTTTTTTAAATTTCAACAGCCTTAATACTAATTTTTATACCTTTAAAGCGAACACGCGCTAAAAAAGCTGCAATGAAGAGTTCGCTGACTTCTCTTGTGTTTATCAACAAAAACACGACTTGAACATAACAACACAAGAATTTTATATTTTTAGTTTGTTCTCATAGAAATATGAAATTTGCATAAATTAAAATATCGTATTTAAGCATATTTCACGACCAGGCAATGCTAGGTGGCTACTACCATATATTGGGTACAATATAATAATCAGTTGAAAATTCTCTCTATATTAATAAATACAAAATCTGCATAAATTAAAATGTCGTATTTAGGTATATTTACAACCGGGCAACGCAGGCGGCCTGCTAGTATATTATAAAAGTGAAGTGTGTATGTGTGCATGCGCGCAAGTAAGTGCAGAACAGTCTCTACCAAACTACTGTCAATTTTTGGTTTGCAGATTTTAAACTTGATATATGGGATAGTCGAACATGTGGAACAAATTCGATTTGATTTGGGCCAGGGAAAATAGCTGCTATGGGGTCGAACTTGAAAAATTGGAACTTGGTAGGCATAAGTCGACTTAATGTATATCCATTACGCATGTGCAAATATACATTTCTATGTTTAAGCACATCAATTTGTACAGTTTTGACATGCATGTATCCCTAGGTCAGATGATAGCAGATACTGCTAGAGTTCTATATATATGGCATAATCACGTTGACACTTCGGTTCTCACCAGATCGCCAAAATTAAGCAACATTAAGCCTGGCCAGTACCAGATGGGTGATCATTTGGGAAGGCGAGGCATTGTATGTACCGTGAGGTAAAATACCAGGTTGGGAAACTGGCGTGGTCCATTCTTCTCTCGTGGGTAGATGGGCCTCTCTTAAGCCTCATGGTAGGCAACCCATCTAGTGATGGTACCACAATAAAAAAAATACCCTGGATAACTCTGGCGCAGCATCAAGTATTCATCTACAGACAAGATTTGAATATCACTACTAAACTGGTGTAGTGAGTTCAATCTCAGCTGCGGCTGCATGTTACGTTTTTAGAGTGCTGAATGTTTTGGTTTTGATTCTAGATGACGACGTTTATTTTTTTTTACTTTTGAAATCACTACTCCATATTGGTTACAATATAATATATATATATGTAGCATAATCACATTGACACACTGGTTCCTGTTGAATCACTGAAGTTAAGCAACGTTGAACCTGATCTGTACTAAATGGGTGACCATTTGGGACTTCCAGGTGCTGTATCTGCTCTCCACTTATCTTGGCATTGTTTCTTGTCGTCCTGGATTCTCTTTGGCATTGGATTAAAGCAGTGCCGATTCGTAAGCGATGTGGTTAGGGGTTGTGCCTCACAAATACACACGCAGCTGCCCTTACAGGGGTATCCTTTGTCTTTTGAGACTAAATGGAGGTATCGATATAATAATTAATAGAAAATTGGCTCTGTCATAATAAATACAAAATTTGCGTAAATTTAAGCATATTTTACAACCGGGTAACGTCGGACGGTCTACTAGTACATAACAAATTTGTAATAAATGATGTAAGCACACACATTTTTAATATTATTGTCATGTTTTCTCTTTTTCTTCTTAATATCTGATATATTAGTACTTGAAAGAATTGCAGATTTTTAGTTGGTCATAATCCTGATTTTGATTCCCAAGTGTGTACATTGGTCAATCTGAAGATTGCAAAAGGCATGAAAATATGGTCCTGGCGAAGTACTATAAAACTCTGTCTGAGAAGACACTGAGTACTGTATGCAAATGCAAAGCTCAAACTCCGAACCAGCGAAAAGAAAGAAAGAAAAAAAAAACCCTACTCATAAGTGCGTGTGTGTGTGTGTGTGTAATTGAGGTGGAAACCACTTTTTATTTTGGGGTAAGCAAAAGATTAAAACAATGGAATAGAAATTATCTTTTTAAAAGGTTTGCACAACGCTTTTATTTTTTTTGATTTCTTTGAGATTTTGTTTTTTTGATTTTTTTTTACTCAAAGGAAAACGGATACCGAGGTGTTCTTTTTTCTTTCCTTTTTTGCTTTACATTTTTCTATTATTTTGATATTCTTTTTACCCTTTTATATATATATATATATATATATATATATTTTAATTTTTTTTTCTCTGAGAGGCGCAACTCTTCAAGGCATAAATTAGGATCCATTTAAAGTCTGGATCGCCTGGAGAGGAAAAAAACAAACAAAAAACAATCCATCTGCTTCTCACTCACACATACACCCTTCCATTACACACACACACACACACACACACACACACACTTCCTTTGTGCCTTTTCTTTTTTCAGATCTTTGGAGGGAAGGATGGGGGGGGCTTTGTTTCTTGATATTTATTACTTATGATATGATTTTACAAGACTGTAGAATATTTTGTAAATATTTAAAATATACTTTTACTAAATGTAATATCCATATTTGATTGATACAGAGTTGTAACTAATTTCATAAATTACAATCTTAATTTTATTTATCTAGCTCGAGTAAACCAAGTATAACTCATTATTATTAGTATTATTATTATTATTAGTAGTAGTAGTAGTAGTAGTAGTAGTAGTAGTAAATTCCTTTCACCAAAAATAATGATTTTTCTTAATAGAGGATTTTACTTTTTTGTCACCTTATATTGATTGGCCTCTTCAGTTTCGAGAGACAATAGATATGTCCTGTAAGGTTGACTGCATGTGTAGTAATGAAGCAAGGATTGTGCAATCTCAAACTACACCTCTCCTGGATCGGTACTTCTTGAATCCAATGGCAAGGAGAAGTCCAGGCAATTGGAAACAATGTGAAGATAAGCGGAGAGCACATTATAGCACCTGGTATTCCCAAATGGTCACCCATTTTAATACTGATCAGGCTCAACGTCCCTTTACTTTGGTAATCTAACAGGAACTGATATGTCGACGTGGTTATTCTGTATATTATGTTGTCACTTATCAAAACCAAAAAGCCATTCGAGGATAAGGGTTAGCGGGATGAAACGATTTATCTGTGTAAGGAAATGTGTTTGATTACTTATAGAATGGTTTACAAGTGCTTGGTTTAAGGCTACCAACAATTCATACTAGAATTTTCTGCAAGGGCCTGTGATATAATGGATAAAGTACTTGATAAAACTCTGTTGTAATTGGCATTCAATGTGAGCGATATTCAGAATACAATTGCAAATTATTTAAGACTTCTACTTGGTCATGGCTGACGGAATGAGAGCCTGCAGAAATGGTTCTATTCAAAATTCTGTGCATTCCTAGGTTCAACAGAAAGATTCCAAAGTTTGACTAAATTCACCTCAAGAAAATCAGAGGTTACATTGACCAAAATGTGAAAATAATCTAAATATGAAGTCTTGTTGATATTAGATTTAAAGATGACTACGTCATAGTTTGTATGGAAGTAGTCCAGCGGCAATGTGTTCCACAGACGGGAAGCCCTTTCAAAGAAGCTCTGTCCATTTTGTTGACTCTGGAAGAAAGTGAAATAGGGCCGATATTTTACTAATGAGTAATCCCCTCTGGGATAAGAGTTGATGAGATAGATGGCTTGTCAGTTGAATGGTTAAGAATATGGTCATATTGAAATGGTTAACTCCAAAAATGGCTGTCAAATCCTTCAGATTCGTATAAACCTACTTTAAAACCAACATTCTTGCTTTATGACAAACATAAGAAGAGCAAATATTAATGCAACCACAAGCCTCTCTAGATATCTGATGGCAGAAGTGATCTCTCTTTTCTCTTCTTTTTTCCTTTCTTTTTTGTTTCACACATTTATTATTAAACCTATAATTTCTGTATTTATTATAGTGCTAGTACCTTTTAACAGGCAGATGCATGGTTAATGAATAATCGATATTGATCATTTTTTTTTTTCCTTATTTTCAATTGTAATAATGAAAGATATCCACAGAGCACGAGAAATGAAATGGAAAAAATTCCATTGATCGTTCGTGTGAGGTTAACTAGAATTCTTTCTTTTTGGAATATGTCATTGCCCATTGATTGGTCAGCACGTCACACTACAGTTTCAAATAGTATTATCATTGCTAACTATGCAAATCAAATTAATGCCTATTGAGATGCGTCCAAGAATTTTTATAAGACGCTCTCTCCGTCAGGTGGTCTATCGCACTTAAGTTTGAAATAGAATTTTCATTGATCTATAAGACTTAAGTTTGAAATAACATTTTTGTCAATCTGGTTCTGCCCCAAAATGGCAATAGCATTTTCGTTGGTCAGTTGTGCTTACGTTTAAAATAGCATTTTCGTCTGTTTTTATTAATTTTAAAATAATATTTTCATCAATCTAATACTGTTCAAGATGAAAAGAGCATTCCCGTTGGTCTGTCGTTCTTAGATTTGAAATAAGATTTTCCTTATTCTGTTGAGTTTAATTTTAAATAGCGTTTTTGTTGATTGTCTCATGCTTAGGTTTGAAATAACATTTTGTCGGTCTGTCACACTTGTTTAAAATAACATTTTTTCGGTCTGTCACACTTGTGTGTTTAACATTTTTTCGGTCTGTCACACTGTGTTTAAATTAACATTTTGCCAGTCTATCATGTGTTTAAATTAAAATAATATTTTCTCTAGTCTGTAACATTTACATTTGAAATAACACGTTTTTTGGTCTCTCATACTTGATTTAAAATAACGTTTCTGTCAGTCTGTCACACTTATATTTGAAAGTATTTTTGTTGATCTGTTTCTGCTCAAGATGAAAATAACATTTTCTACAGTTTGTCGTTCTTATATTTAAAATAAGATTTTCATTGGTCTGTCACGCTTCATTGGTCTGCCACACTTATGTTTAAAATAGCATTTTTGCCAGTCTTTCAAACTTATGTTTTAAACAAGGCAGATTTTAAAATAGGAATTTCCTCAGTCTGTCACCTTTTGAAATAGAATTCTTACCCTAAATCTACAGACAAAATAAATCTTAAGAATGTTTCCTTTCTCTTTTTCTTTTTCTTTTTTTTTTTTTTATAAGATTTCATAATTTCCATAATTAATCTAGCACAGACATGGAATTATTTTTTTCTCTTTATTTTTATTTTCTCTGATTTAAAATTGTCTCAGACTTTTAAATGAACAACGCGAAATCTTAAAGCTTGTATTTTGCAAATGTCAGGTTTAATTATTATCTTTCAAATTCATCTTTATAAAAAGTATTTTAAAAAGAACAAAGGAGAGAGAAATGATATCCCCTTTCCCTTTCCCTGGAAGCAAGAGATTCATGTTTTTCTTTTTCTTTCTTCGATTTATTGCTTTTGTTTAAGAGTTTTCGGTGCCATCAAATGTATGCCAAAATCTAATAACGTTATTCAGGTTTTAATTATTATAACCATAAAGGAAATACCGTTTTGTTTTTCTCACAAATGTAAGGGAAATGAGTTTAATATTGTATCCATCTGTGCATGCCCGATGTTGCCTGGGATGCAATCATATCATTTTAGTCATTAATTTTTTATGTTTTGTTTTTATTTTGCACATTTTGGAAATTAAAATGAATTTTTATATTCTTCAATTTAAAACCAGTTATCCTTCTTTTTTTTTTTTTTTTTTTTTTTTTAAGGGTTTTTTATCCTGGGCCCCCAAAATCAACAGAAATTAGACCATTCCTGTAATGACCTCGTCTCTGTTGATTTTGCGGTGGGGGGTTAGTTCTGTGCTGTTCTAGGAGGTCCACCCTCTCAGGCTCTGTCTTCTCTCTTTGAGAAGTGGTTAGTTTCTTGCTATTCGCCTGAGGCGCCATTACCGGGGAATCCCAATGGGCTGCCCAGGCACTTTGCAGTTCAGAGTTCCCCTCCTCTGAGGCGCTGACTTCTCAATCCCACTTTCCGACCCTGGTGTCTAGGTTCTTGCAGTGGGAAAGAACTAAACATTTTTAAAATGTTTTATATTCCCAGTTGGTTTTTTTTTTTTTTTTTTTTTTTTACACAGTGATCACCACTTATCAAGGCCCGGAAGCCACTCAGGGATAAGGGTTATTGCAAGTACATTACGTTAGTGAGGAGATTTGATGAAGTGTTTAATTAGGGGGGGCGGTTCATTAGGAATTTGTTAACATTAGACTTGAAGACATCCAAGTTGTAGTCCAGAGGGAAGCAGGCAGACGGAACAGAGTTCCACAGGCGTGCAGTTCTAAGAAAGAAGCTTTGTTCATGAAATACGCGTTTTGATTTAGGCACAGATATAGATTGGGGGAAATTTTTCACAGTGGATTCAGCTAGACGGGTGTTTTTCGTGAAAGATTGGCGAGGGGGGACCAGGGATTGGAGTTCAGACGAGCACCTGCCATGAAAATAACGATAAAACAAGGATAGGCTCGCAACGTCTCTTCTGTGAGAGAGGGGTTGCAGGGTAGAGAAAAGGGCATCCCCCACTAAGCCACGAAGTCTATTTTGTACTCTGTCAAGGCATGATAGGCTGTTTTTGGCAGCTCCTGCCCAGATATGGCAACAGTATTCCATCCTTGGACGTACTTGGCTTTTATATAGATAGAGAATTGCATTAGTAGTGAGATATCTTCTGGAGCGGTAGAAGGATCCCACCATCTTTCCAGCGACCTTGGCAACAGGCTTGATGTACATGTTCCATTTCAGATCAGGAGTAAAGGTCAAACCCAGAAGCTTGTCAAAACACGGGGCCTCATCCAAACGAGAGCCATCCATCACAATTGATGCCAGCTGGGGATCAGAGCGTTGATGATGTAAGGATAGGAGTTTGGTTTTGGATGCATTAAAGGTAACTAGCCACATCTTCCCCCACTGAACCACGTGCTCGAGATCAGAGGAGAGAGAATCAGAGAGAACTTTGTCATTTACAGCCTTTGATGTGTTGCCGTAGATGGTCGTGTCATCAGCATAGATGTCAACGAATGATTTAAGTATGTGTTTAGGGAGGTCATTGATGTAGATCAGGAAGAGAGTTGGGCCCAGATCAGACAAGGTATTTTTACATTATAACTAAGTACATTATATTAGGTTGGTGCAAAAATAATGCTGCTTGAAGTTGAAGGTAAAAAAAAAAAATATTTTTGCACCAACCTAATATAATGCCAATAACGCAGTACAACAATAACAAACATTTTTAATCCAGAAGCAAAGCATGATTTGTCAGCTTACATAATATTTGGTTTGACTTGGAAAATTCGAATTTATGTTAGAACTATTTTATTAAGATTTTATCCCAACATTTGGAACAAAATGTTATTTATTAGATCAAAAATTTACTCACTTAAGAAGTCTAACATACAATTTTTAAACTTATAAAAATATCTCATGTGCTTTTGCACATTTTTTAAGTAACTTTTTCTCTGAATTTAATAATACAGAGGTTGACCTGTGTATTGGCGATTTGATATCATTTAAATAATTTCAAATAATAAAATAATTTCATTCTTCTAGATTAGTTGCCATACCAAGACTTTAGGGTCTAGACTACTATTTTATCCATGTCTAGAAGTGAAAGAAGAGTGGTGGATTTGTACGTCTCCCAAGTAAATTTACACTTCTTTTATATTGGATAGTGTAGAACAAGAATCCGAAACCGGAAGTTTGTTTAAAAGAAAACATGAAAGAAACACTTCGACTCTTGACTTCTGCAAATCGTTTTGTTTTTTGTTTTTTTGTTTTGTTTTTTTTTTGGGGGGGGGGGTTATGATATTTTATTTGTATTAATAATTGTTTTTTTTTTGTTTTTTATATATATCATTTACCATTCTGATAATTTTGTATTTTCTTCTTCTTTTTTTAGGTATGTGAAATTTCAGATGATGAATGTATCTTCCATCCTGAATTTTCAGCTCTCATGATGACCGGGCATTGGTGATATTACTCTTTGATCATTCCTTCCATTTCTCTTCTTGTTCACTTTGATCAGCCATCAATCGCAATTTCTGCTTTCGCAGACATTTTTTTTTTTTCATTTCTGTACAATTAGTGTTCAGTGTGAGTGTGTGTGTGTGTATGTATATATATATATATATATATATATATATATATATATATATATATATATATATATATATATATTAATTTGAGATAGGGTCGTAATAATGATGATTTGATTCAGTTATATTCAAATGTTTTATTGTGCGTTTATTTATTTATTTTATTTTATTATTTTGTTCTAGTTATAGATGTATGGATGGGACATCCTACTGGATGCCAGACATTCACCCACTATCTTATAAATTCCCACCGAGAAAATTTCTTAAGATTGTAATCATCCCTTCAGGTGTAATTTTTTGTATCTCTCTTGCACTTGGTTCACCAGGTATATTTGCCCGGTAGTTTCTGAAATTATTTTTGCATGGGTCCGATTGCTCCTTATAATTACTGGAATGATGGAAATCTTCCTAATATTTTTTTTTTTTTTTTCATGTCGTACATAATACCTTGATATTTTGTTTATCGTCTCCCTTTCAGCTATGTTTAACTCGACATCATTGGAGATACCAACTTCTACTAAGGTTATTCCTTTCTACTTTTTGCCCCATATCACTACATTAGTTTTAATAGCTCCATTTTCCATGTGCGTAGCTTTAAGAATTTCAGTCATAATGGAGAGTGTGTGACTTATTTCCAACTGTTCAATGCTTTGACCCGTTGAGTCACAAACATTGCAACTATTTTTTTTCACTTTGATTTTTTTTTCTAAATTTATAAACTCTGATATATTTCTTAAGAAATTTTTGTTTCATAACTAAAAATAAGTAAAAAGAGAAAGAAAAGGGAAAGATTACAAATAATAATAATATCAATTTTTTTGTGGTGCAGATCTAAGTCTTTCATCGAGGTAATTTTTAAATCTTACGGTTTTATGTTTTTTTTTTGTTTTATTTTGTATTTTATTATTATGCTACCAGTAATATTATTTTATATATTATATTATGTATATTTTTATTTATTGATATTATTATTATAATTATTGATGATATTATTATTATTATTATTATTATTATTATTATTATTATTATTATTATTATTATTATTTTGTACTCGTTCTCTTTTTTTCTTTTTTCTTACCATCAGTTCCTTCCTTTTTTTTTTTCCTCTTTCCTCTGTTTTTTTTTCCTTTTGTTTCTTTTCCTTATTGCGGTACAAATCTTACTTCCCCCCCCCCGCTTTTTCTGTCTTCTTCACATATATTAAATGCCGTTATCAATTTTTTAAAAATTTGAATGATGCGTGATGTGACCTCCTGATGAATTTTTTTGTGCTTATAAACCCCCTGAATAATTTTGATTACGGAATAAACTTTTCTATAAGCAATATCGCCTGAAGAGGTCTCTATTTACTTGTAACTGGCTGACCGAAACGTGCTCATAAATGTGTAGCGACATATTAATGCTTATGTAAAACAAATAATATATATTGTTTGAAAAAAAAATCAAGACAACAAAGATCGGATTGATAGCAACAAGTAGTGTATTTTTATTGTTCGTTAGAATCGTTTCGCAACCATTCAGACAATTTCAAACCTTATATCGTTTGATATATATATATATATATATATATATATATATATATATATTATTTACTATAATAATTATTAAATACATACAGACACTAGTGTTTCGTCCTTTTGGGAATCATCGGTGCAGAGTGTCACGATTAACACTGGTCGATAGATTCTAACCCGGCAACGAACCCATCTCTAACCCCATTAGCAAGGATCAAATCCATTCGGCCACCGTTAAACACTAATATATATATATATATATATATATATATATATATGTGTGTGTGTGTGTGTGTGTGTGTCTATTGTTATTGTAATCTAAGGATTGGAAACTCCAAAACACTCTGCCTGTTTAGCTGTCACTATTGAATTGTTTACTCCTTTTTAATCAAAGAAATGGAAATAGGCAGGAGAATGGAGTGCAGGGGGAATAACTTTTGTCTTTACGTTTCAGTAAACTTTTATTGTTATTGTTCTTTTGTGTCATATTAATAATCAAGACAAGTAAAATAAAAAAAAAAAAGCTATGGAGTCAATAACAACTGATCGGATTCTCCTGAACCGCCTTTCTACAATGGCTTCACAAAACAGCTGTGAAGGATTACCTCAAAAGGGAAAATATGCAAATAAAGAAACAGTGAAACATTTTTTTCTTTTCTTTTTTTTTTTCGCCTGTTTTTTCTGGATATTGTTCCTTCTTTAATTAAAAAAGGTTTCATTATGTTTTTTATATTGATTTTCTCTTCCTTGTTTTTTTTTTCTAATTTTTAGGGTTTTTTTTCTTTCATTTTCTCTCTCTCTCTCTCTCTCTGCTTCTATTTTCTTTTTCTTTCAACCGTTTCTCTTTTTTCACTCATCCTCTTTCTCTGTGTCCCTCTTTATTTCATTTAAACTCACTCTCTCATTCTTATTGTTGCTACAACATACTTTCTTTCTCTCCTCTCTCTCTCTTTCTCTCTATCTATCCATTTATCTCAATCTCTATCTATCTCTCTCTCTCTCTCTCTCTCTCTCTCTCTCTCTCTCTCTCTCTCTCTCTCTCTCTCTCTCAGAAGGGATTGTTTTGGCAACACTCTAGAAGCTTCCTTACTTTTATATTTTTGTTGGAAAAAATTAGATCATCATTTTTAGCAATCAGGACATAAAAAAAAAACACTAAATGTTATTGTGCATTAATCTGTCCCAAAGTTCAATTCCATCAAATTTATTCAGTTCAAAATCGTTATAACTTTTGCATATGGAAACTTATATTCTCTATCAAATAAACTTGTTGTATTGATCCAATGTTGCCCATATATATATATATATATATATATATATATATATATATATATATATATATATATATATATATATATATTCAAAATGTAAGCTAAATAAGCCAATTCAACGCAGATTTTTTTTTAAAATAAACATTTATCTATAAATCGAACTTTTCGACGTCATTACGTTTTCTTCAGGATAGACAGTTTTTTTTCTCCCTCGTGGCATTATGCCACTAAAAAAAAAAAAAACAAGACCTATGCGGTGTTAATCAACAGCGATTTTTAAATGTCCAAGCTGAAAGCTATGCGAGGAATGTAATATAAAGATTTGTTTTCTCCGTGATAAAAGCGTTGTTAAAGTATAAATTCAAAATGAAAGTTTAAAAAGCCAATTCAATGCAGATTTGAAAAAAATAAAAAAAATAGACAAGCATTTATTTTGTTTTTAAATCGAACTTTTCGCCGTTACTACGTCTTCGTCAGGATAGACACAGTTGTTTTGTTTTTTGTTTTTGTTTTTTTTTTTGTTTGTTTTTTTTTTTTTTTCCATCTTTAATGGAAGAATAAATTTCGGCAGAATCAAATATCGGTTTTTATATTGAATGCTAGTAGGAAATCCAGTACATTTAATTTTTTGTTTTATAAAAATATTAAATAAATGTTAAAAATTTTATTATAATTTCCTAACAATTGGTTATTAAAAATAAATTAACACATGGGCTTGTTTACAAAGTGTATTTTCATAGTGACGAATCTCATGTCATAGATTGGAAGGGGGGAAGGAGTATGATCGACTAGCCAGCATTGTAAAATACTTCTAGCTAATATTAAGAAAAAAAAATGGCCTGGATTTTTTTTTTTTTCAGTACAACTTTGAATGAATACATTCCGATAAAATTATACAAATAAATCATATTTTGACGGCTTTTTGGCATTTGTTCACTTATGTGTGCTAGTCTGACCTAGTATAGAACCAGCTTCTGAAGTTATCAATACCACGTCATCAATATTGATCAATCGATGCCAAATTTAGAAAGAAAAATGATAACCTAAGGAAACACACCCGTACACACACACACACACACACACACACACACACACACACACACATATATATATATATATATATATATATATATATATATGAGAAAGAGATAATAAATTAGATTAAATCCATGAAGATGTGGAAAACGTGAATAATCTATATATATATATATATATATATATATATATAGATATAAAAGGCAAAATGTGTGTTAGTGTGTTATTGCATTTTTTGTGTATCTCCGGCAAAGGCTTTTTTGCGAGAGCGCTCGGTGGGGGGGGGGCGGCTGTTTCTTGAAACTTTTTATATGTTACCTAGATTGTAATATCAATGATTCACGAAACGAGGGTGTGTGTATCTTTAATTTGGGCAACTTTTACACGCTATTTTTTGCGATTATTTTTTAAATCTCCGCATGTTTGTTTGGCTTTTCCGTGTATAAGCGATACTGAATCCGTAGCAAATGAAGCTGCTCCCTGGCACTCATGCAGGGACGTCCAGAAAAGCAATCAGCTTTGACCAATGCGGGGGAAACCAATTGCTATTCATTTGGACATTCCCCTTTTTATGGGGAGCTGGTTTCCCCCAACATCTTGGCAAAATTAAGTGCGGAATTTCATTTCTCCGTAGCGTGACGTTTGACTTTATTAAATTCACGCACCTGTCACTTAACTTTTTATTCGTTAATCTAAAATCTTTTCAGTTCCTGTCCCGTCGTGGCTGAGTGGTAAGATGTCAGGTTTTTTTTCACACTTTCTTTTTTACTTTCGCGTCAAAGGTTTGGGTTCAAGCCTACCTCCCTACCAAAGCTTTTTTCTTTTACACACCGACAAACACCCGGACAACACCGGGTACCCATGCTAGTCTATAATATAAAAGGTAAAATGTGTGTTTGTATGTCTCATAAAAACGTTTCTCAGCTGCATCGGATTGGGTTGAGACCGGTACCATCTCAAAGAGCAACGTCTTACTCGAAAAATGTGAGAAATCGAAAAAAACGATCAATTATTTTGTATAGAAACAAACGTTTATAACAAGGGAGGGTAAAAAAAAAATCGTCCTTTTTAAACGACTTCAACAAGTACGTATGTGTGTCAGGCATTCTTTCTTGAATTGATTTAAATAAATAAATAAATGTGTTTTTTCTGGGTTTTTTTTGTTTGTTTTTTTTTTTTTTCACTCTTCTCTCCACCTGGGCTGTGTCTAATTTTTTTTCTGGGGCTTTCTCAATATCCCTACTATACCACCTCTCGACACCCAGGCAACGCCGGATACCCCCCCCCACCACCACCACCACCACTAGTCTATTATATAAATCTCAAATGTCTGTTTGTGTGTATGCTTGTGTGTTCGTATGTCCACCAAAACCTTTTGTCATCCACATCGGATCAGATCAAAATTAGTACTATCTGAAAGAGTGTTTCCTTAGATGCATAATATGTGGAAAAATTAATTCTGTGGTGGTGAGGGGGGGGGGTCTTCACAAGTCACGCACGCATAGCAAACTGAAAGTATCTTTTAAAACGTTATTTCACATGGCCATAACGTCATAAGTCGTCGTGGTTCATTGGACAAAAGTGTTTGCCAGTAACGTTTTTCCATTCTTTCCCTCTTTCGCATTTCAGGTTCGAGCCTCCCTACCGTGGCTATTTTTTTATTTTATTTATTTATTTTTTTTTTCGGTCACACAGGCACTTGCTACTATTTTGATTGAAAGAAAAGTTGTTTTGATTCATTATGGGGGGGGGCACGGGCGGTCGAAATATCTATTTCTTCTTTGTGGAGGTTGCACAATATCCTTAGTATAGCAGCTTTGTCCAGACTAAACTTAATGTCCACCAAGGCAACGCCGGGGATCCCTGCTAGTCAAATATATAGTATAAAAGTACACAGCTGATATTTCGTCTTTATTTATTAGAAGACTTCCTAGAAATGACATTGAGATAGAAGCGATAAGATGGTAAGGAGAATAAAAGAAAAGAAACGGAAGGATGTCGGACAGAAAGATAAAAGTTGATTATGGTCGGAGGGCAGCAGACAAGAAAATATATATATATATATATATATATATATATATATATATATATATATAGTCCTTTGTTAAAAAAATTAATTTGCCGGTAAGTCAATTAATTTTATACAATCGTTGAATCAATTTGCTTTCAATTCTATATATATATATATATATATATATATATATATATATATATATATATATATGATGAGAATAATGGAAATAGTACTCCGACAAAATAGAGAAATAAAAAAGAACAAATCGACTTATGTGTTCATCAACGTATCGTCTTTATTTTTATCCAGAGGAAATTTCGAAATAAAGACGAAACGTTGATGAACACATAACTCGGTTTGTTCCTTTTTATTTCTCTCTCTCTCTCTCTATATATATATATATATATATATATATATATATATATATGTGTGTGTGTGTGCGCGCGTTGCTGCACATTCATGAGCATGTTTCGGTCAGCCAGTTAGAAGTAACTAGAGACCTTTTCAGGCAATACTGCTTATACAAAAGTTTAGTCCATAATTAAATATACATCTATATACATATCGTAATTACAGACTAAACTTTTGTATAAGCAATATCGCCTGAAGAGGTCTCTAGTAACTTGTAACTGGCTGACCGAAACATGCTCATGAATGTGTAGCAACATATTAATGCTTATGTAGAAGAAATAAAAAGTATATCTTGCCTTTTCGGTATTGAGTACTCTTGTATTATCCTCGTTAAACCTTTATCGGTTGCTTTACCTCTGGAAAATATTAACCTATATTATTTAAAAACCAATTAAACAAACTCCTTTAGAATCATCAAAATAGATCGATCATCAACTTTGAAAACCTTCAAAGTTGATATTTTATGATATAGCAAAGTAGAACTTATAGATAGATGCATGTATGTGTTCGTGTTCTAAGAAAATATTTAGCATTTAATATGTTTGTTTTTTTTGTTTGTTTTTTTTTTTTAATAGTCTTTCGGTCTCTGTTATATTTCCTGAATGTGGAAAGATTTTTTTCTTGAATTCTGCTCTGACGAAAGGTGTTAACATTTTACATAATTGATAATGAACTCATCTGGAAACGGTTGTAAGCATAGATAATAGTAATATACAAACTCTTTATTTAGATTATGATCTAAATTTATGATTATAATTTAAGTCTAAAAGAAAATTATATATATACACGGTCAAAATATCTGACGATATGATATGATGACTAGAAACAATTTTACTTTTATGTAAAACTGCTCTTATTCGGCAGTTGTCAGGATTAATTTTATTTTCATTAATAATTTACGTAACTGAAAAGTAAAAACGATTGATCATCAGAAAAAAGGGTTCGTCAATACAAAGTTTTTTTTCCCCCCTTATTTGATTTAGTTTTTTATTTATTAAAAAGTCAATATAGTAAAATGAAAACGATCATTATTTGTAGTGGTGGTGGCAGATTCACGCTTGTTTTTTTGACTTATCGTGAGGTGTTTGAAAACCAGCTTCTCCAAAAAGCGGATTTCTGAAAGGTACCATTTATTTAGCTAACAACAAACCCACCGAGTAGGGTGCCTCAGGAAATCGATATAAATCAACCCCCTCTCAAAGGAGGAAATCTGCCTTGGAGGAGTGACTCCTCTGACTAAAACAAATCATACTTTATTGTAGGGGTCTCCAAGCTATGGCCCGTGGGCCAAATACGACCCGTAGAGCTCTTATGGAAAACGTAAAAATATTCATGAAAAAATAAAAAAAAAATGAAAATGTGTGAAAATAGTGTAGTGATGTTTCTTTTTGTTCAGAAAATGATTAAAAGAATGGGGTTTCGAGAATGAGTTTTATTACAATGCAAAACCACAGATGGTCGCTAGAAAAGTGGGAAATTTGTCAAACACCGATTTATTTTTACAAAGAATAATTTTTACAAAGTTTTTCAAAGACATATGTTATATTATACTCATAGATACTCAAAATGTCGTCCGTGCACTTCACTGCAGCGTCAAACAACGATTTATTTTTACAACACTCACACGGCACCAATTAAAAAAATAGCAATCACGCATTTTATTCATGATCTAAGCTGACCTTCAACTTTCCCGCTTTTCTAGCGACCACCCTGTATTAAGCAAAACAGTATAAAACACATACAGATAATTTGGGGGGGGGGTCCGCATAGCTTTGAAATTTCAGTAATATAGCCCACTGTCCGAAAACTTTGGTAGACCTGCTTTATTCTTACAAAGAAGAGTCTCCTGCTTCAAGCTAGCATCGGGGTCGCTAGAATGATATCGAGGGGACCTCAGCTAAAGCTGCCAAAATTTTATGATAAAAGTAATTGTTTTGCTGACAGATTATCCTTAACTTTACTGTAAATAGTTTAAAGTTAATGTTGGGTTCAGGTTTCAACTTTTCCTTTTTTTATGTTTGTTACTATAAATTAAGTATTGCAAGGTAGACTGCTTATTAAAGTACTTTCAAAATACTAATAAAAAAATTAATATTATTAAAGTACTTTCAAAATACTAATAAAAAATTAATAGTATTATTAGTTTATTATATTTCTCACTGTTTATTTGTTTGCTCGTTGTATTTTTTTCTCAAAAACTACTGAGTCGATCTGGCTGAAATTTTGTAAGAACCTTTGTCATTATAAAATGCAACAAGCCAAGTATTATTATGTCCGTTTTATGCACAATTAGGGATTACTAGGGGTTACTATTTAATGCAGTCACCACAATACCACATTTACTTTTGAAGTTTAGCATAAAGCACTCATGCTAATTCAATAGGCTATAACTTTTGCTGTTTGACAAATATAGTTAGTTTCATTAATCGTTTTATGTCTAAGGGTAATGTTTTATATTAATTCCACCTGTATAAATATTAAAATTAATCTTCAAAGTGTTTGATGCCTTACTTTTTGTTTGCTGTATTCGATTGCATTCTCTATTAAAATAAAAAGAAATAAATGAAAAATATTCTGATATTACTGATTTAAGCGCAGCACAATCTGGCAGGCCGAACCCCGAGAGAAGCGTGTGGGGAAGAGGGGGCAAACACCAGGTGTTAAATGGGGCAATTGTTTGTCATTAGCCCCACCCCTTCCACAAATGATATTAAATCATACTCTTTTTTTCTTTATTTTTCGTCTTTTGTTTTATAATATTAAATTATCCCCCCCCCCCGCTTTTTTTTTTTTAATTGAATGTCCATTTTTACTCCCGTCCTGTGTCCCAGTTTAAAGATAACCATTCCCACCTGTGATTATTAACTTATTTTTATTTTATTGTTTATGTATTCCAAGAATTATTACTTTATTTGTTTGTTTTTGAAAGATGTTGGAACTTTTTTTTTTTACACATCAATCGTAATTCTTGACATTGGACTTTTTTTTAGGGAAAAGATTTTATTATCTTGCATTTCTTGTGATTAAAAAAATTTGTTTTCTATATTTTTTCTTAATTCTTTCCTAGATACCGCCCCCCCCTTTTTCTCTCTTTCCTTTTCTTTCTATTGCTTCACTCTTTCTGTTTTGTTTTATTCTTTCCTTTTTCTTCATTCTTTGATTCTCTTTTTTTTTTTTTCATTAACCCTTTCTGTTTTTCATTCTTTCATTTTCTTTCATTACTTTATTATTGTTCTTTTTTTCTTCTGCTTCTTTTTCTTTTCTTATCATCATCATCATCATCATCATCTGTTCTAAACTGACCATTCTTTATAATCCCAGAAGATCTGACAGTTAACTGCAACTAATTATAAAAACAGCAGGACATTCTTTCCTGCCACTGACAGCTCACAAGAAGCAATTAGCTTACATGTAATTCTTCTTGTTGTGATATACATCCAGTCCCATCCTAGCAACCTCATTCCCCCCCCCCTCCAACTTACACGCACCACCCAATTATTTCCATTTAATATTCAGTATTTCCAACTTTACTGCATTATTTTCCCTCTCTTTACCTTTTCTCATTTTCACTGATTTTAAATAAATTATTTTAAAATAGATGAATGGCATTGTACACCATGATGCAAATACTGCTGCTGCTATTATTATTATTATCATTATTAGCAGCAGCAGCTGCAACAACAACAAAGATGTTGGTCATTTATTTAAATATCACTCCAAGAAGAATAACTGATTTTGATTGGTTGACAAAACGATAAGACTGAAATGGAGTCGGCGGAGGAGGATGTCATTAAAGTTAGAATAATTTTTTAATGACAATTTTTTGACAAATTGAAAATATAATCCAACGTGTCTTATTGTTGTTCATCTCATTTGAAAAATTTAATTTTTATAAATGCTTTTCTTTTCTACTTCTTTACATTTTTCTCCTTCGAGATAATAATTTCTTTTTATTGTCTGCATGATCAAATAAATAAATAGTCGCTCGTAGATCAACTTCAACATCCCTTTTAGGCAAGGAATACAAACGCCTTGTTTTCTTAGAAAAAAAAAAAAAAAAAAGATGGCTTTTCCCAAGTGGTGGTGATGCGTGGTAATAAGATGAATGTAAGTTTTATTTTAGAATTCAGAAAATTTGAAAAAAAATTTTGGTCATGATTTACAATCACACCAAATAAAAAAAAAAATGATTCTCTATTTTTTTTTTTTTTAAATTTTTTTTTTTAATAGTTCAATTTTGTACAAAATTGTTAAATTCTTGCTGCATTTTGATAACCAATAAGTATTTTTCTTTTTTCTTTTAATTCCAAATTTTATTTACTGGATGATAGCATTATAGGTTTATTTATTATAAAAGAAATAGTGTTTTCAAAGTGATTAATGTAATTGGCTTTTACTGTTGCAGAAAAGTGATGTAAAGTTGTGTGTGTGTTCGTTCGTTCGTTCGTTCACTGCACAGGCTGTGATTGTCCACGCGTTGTGCTCGTCTAAATTTGGTACTTAATTCTAACATCAGCCATAGGTGCTAATCATTTGATCTGTGTCGGAAACATAGCTCATGGAATGTGAGGACTAAAGGACGAAATAAGGTTGACTTTCTACTCTCCTTAAGAAATATAACAGAATCAATAGATAAACGTCTCTCTCGGATGAAGTTGGAAAGAGACATCTAGTCAAAAGTCTTTCCAAAATGTCTTATTTTATTTGCAT
This sequence comes from Euprymna scolopes, assembly GCF_053919585.1. NCBI lineage: Eukaryota > Metazoa > Mollusca > Cephalopoda > Sepiida > Sepiolidae > Euprymna > Euprymna scolopes. Next base: position 36,799,382 of record NC_136487.1, read on the forward strand.
CATTCTGTAACATTGCTTGGAGTTAGGCTTTACTTCAGTAATTCATAGCAATAAAACTTCAGTAATTCATAGCAATAAAACTTCAGTAATTCATAGCAATAAAACTTCAGTAATTCATAGCAATAAAACTGAAAGGTCTACATTTTTTTCTTTTTTAACAAAACGTTTTCATTACCGTTACTTTCGGCACCACTTAAAAAGTCTCTTGTCGCCACATTGTCATCCAACCTGGCATACGCCTTTCCTTCCTCTGACTGCATGCTGACCACAACCAGCCCATTCTCCTCTCCACATTTACACCTCCATTCTCTTCGACGTCCACTTTGTTTCTCTCTTGAGCATGGGCTACTTTTTTTTTCTTTTTTTTTTTTTCCTTTTTCTTTTTCCAAATATCCTAATTTACATATGCGCGTTTGTTGGCTACTACTGCTGATGATCTCTTCGCAAGCCATCCTTCACTGCTGCTGATATCTTCCCATGCACTCATATGCATTATGTTACAATTCCTCTTCTACAACTTCTTGTCTTATTCGCCCATTACTTATATGTACTTATTTGGTACATGGTACTTTAGATAAAGAAAGAAGTGTGATGTGTCAAACAGGCTCTGCCGTGTCAGTGTATCGGTTACAACAGAAGCAATCAACAAAATCCATGCCATAAAATGTCCAATCCAAAACCTTTCTAATTTATTATCTGTGTCATTCTTTTCTTCTCACCACTTCTCGTCTCATTTGGCTTTTATTTCTTTATTTACATCACTAGCTTGGGTGTCTGGCGTTGCCTGGGTGTTTAGAGGTGTGTGTTGCCAAAAAAAAAAAAAAAACAAACAAAAAAAATTGTAGTAGGCAGGCAGGCAGGCAGGCAGGCTTGAATCCGTGACACCAAGACAGAAAAGAAAGTAGAGGTGTATGTAAGGGTGTTGGTTGAGCAAAAAAAAAAAAAAAAAAAAGGAAAAATTGCGAGTGCAAAAAAAAAAAGGGAAAAATTGCGAGTGCAAAAAAAAAAAAAGGAAAAATTGCGAGTGCAAAAATAAAAAAGGAAAAATTGCGAGTGCAAAAAAAAAAAGGAAAAATTGCGAGTGCAAAAAAAAAAAGGAAAAATTGCGAGTGCAAAAAAAAAAAGGAAAAATTGCGAGTGCAAAAAAAAAAAGGAAAAATTGCGAGTGCAAAAAAAAAAGGGAAAAATTGCGAGTGCAAAAAAAAAAAAAAGGAAAAATTGCGAGTGCAAAAATAAAAAAGGAAAAATTGCGAGTGCAAAAAAAAAAAGGAAAAATTGCCAATGCAAAAAAAAAAAGAAGAAAAATTGCCAGTGCAAAAAAAAAAAAGGAAAAATTGCCAATGCAAAAAAAAAAAAAAAAGGAAAAATTGCCAATGCAAAAAAAAAAAAAAAAGGAAAAATTGCCAGTGCAAAAAAAAAAATAGAAGTGGTAAGCAGGCTCGAACACGTAACGCGCCAGAGGAAAAATAGGTGAAAAAAAAAAAACTGTCTTACCGATGTGCCTACCATGGTTGTGACATCATGGGCAGTCGAAATAACGCCATTTAAGCGACATCATGAACGCGTGGGTTGAATGACTTGCAAAAAATGTCAGCAAAAAAATCGACTCTCCCTGTACACAAGTTCCCAGTTGAAGGTGACAGAATTAATGTTTTTGGCTAATTTTTCGATATTTGTCGTCCGAAGGGTCGAGCTTCAAAATAATACTGATGTTATATTGTGAGTGTTATTTTTTTTAGAAACTACCACTTGTGCGAGTATGTTGCATAGTTCTTATTTAGATGACGACTTATATATTATATTTGTTGTTGTTATGTTCATCTTAGTAGTGGTTCATGCTGTATTGGAGACATAAACAGGGTATATATAAAGAGAGAGACAGTTCTGTATATATATATAATAGACAGGGTACATGTTACTACAATAGCCAACGGCATGTAATACACAATGAGAGATTTGATATATAGATAGATAGACCGAGGGTTTAACATTTACGTTGACAGTTGTACATTTTTATAAACACAAAGTTCATATTAATATTTGTGAATATCTTGATAGATAGACCGAGAGATAGTGCGTTTGACATTCACGTTGACAGTTGTGCATATAATATAAACACGTTACCTTTCTCGTAATGATAAACACAGAAAGATGGCAGTTATAAAAACACTTGATGATACGTTTATTTCTTCTTCGACTGGTCGGACATGATTTTGTATTTCAGGGATTCAAAGTTGTTACATGGTTATCTCTAAAACCCTCTCACTTCCAGAGGGTGCCTTGACTCTAACGGAGAATGGAGAATCGGTCTGATCTCCTCTCTTTCTCTGATCTGACTGATCTAACTCCTAACTAACTTCGAACTCTTTCCTATATTGAGAAATCACATGTATGTCTGGTCAACGTGACCATAACTCACGTGTTATCAACATGCGCGATTTGCACGTTTTTGAAACCATTTTTGACGACCAGGAAATTTCCCATTCTCTTTGTTGTTTTACAAAGGAATTTAACCTACTTCTAATTCTGTAACCCATATTTTATTATGCATTCTTTCTAAGAATGTGAATAGTTTCCAGCCAAATGTGTATTTATTAAATATTTTAACAGAATCAACAATTTACTGGACATTCCATTTATAATAACATTATGTATTTATTTTAACTTATGATTGGAATTCTCAATTCCAAATCTAGCTTCGCAAGTTCGAATCCTCGACTATCCTATTTCATATTTACTTACTTAGAAGAACAGGCTTCTGTTCTTGTAACACCGATCTCGTGGAAATCCGTCACCTCTGTCGAAAGTTTTAGACAGACATACACACATACATACATACATTTAAACAGACAGGTGAGATTTATATTATAGATTTCTTTCCTTCCAACATTTACCCCTCCCTCTATTCCCTGTTCTTGTTTCAATTGCCCTTCCTCCAACCATGTAAAACATCCAATTTGCAGATAAGGAACCAAGATTATCCGAGTTTTAGTTTTATAGAGATAAATGACGTTTATTTAAGAGATATCAAGTTTGGAAATAAGTGGTGTTTTCCTTTCTTTAGAGTCTTATTGTGTATATTACCCCTATCCACGAGTGGTTTTTGATCTTAATAAGTTGTAACTAAAGATTAATTTTTTTTTTTTATTATTGGTATCTAATGTTAATTGGAAGAGATCTATATTTATTGGTATCTAATGTTAATTGGAAGAGATCTATATTTATTGGTACCTAATGTTAATTGGAAGAGATCTATATTTATTGGTACCTAATGTTAATTGGAAGAGATCTATATTTATTGGTACCTAATGTTAATTGGAAGAGATCTATATTTATTGGTACCTAATGTTAATTGGAAGAGATCTATATTTATTGGTACCTAATGTTAATTGGAAGAGATCTATATTTATTGGTACCTAATGTTAATTGGAAGAGATCTATATTTATTGGTACCTAATGTTAATTGGAAGAGATCTATATTTATTGGTACCTAATGTTAATTGGAAGAGATCTATATTTATTGGTACCTAATGTTAATTGGAAGAGATCTATATTTATTGGTACCTAATGTTAATTGGAAGAGATCTGTATTTATTGGTACCTAATGTTAATTGGAAGAGATCTATATTTATTGGTACCTAATGTTAATTGGAAGAGATCTATATTTATTGGTACCTAATGTTAATTGGAAGAGATCTATATTTATTGGTACCTAATGTTAATTGGAAGAGATCTATATTTATTGGTATCTAATGTTAATTGGAAGAGATCTATATTTTTGTCATTGGTAGTTTTTTGATTTTCTCATAATTGTTTCCTTATTTCTACATGAAACAAGTTGAACATAGAAAAGTGACTGTGCCAGATTTTGACCTCTAAAATGGCATTTTTTGCAATTTTATAACATTTTCTTCACTAGTTTTTGTTCAAAATTCATCAAAGTTATGGTTATTTATATGAAACAAGTACAAGTAGCCCATGGAAAGCTCAAGTTCCCCCCCCCCCGGGCGTATTGAAAAAGGCCTTCCATCCTATTTGGTAAGAATTGTACTTTTTCTCAAATATTACAAAATAAAATCATTAGATTATTTGTTTTTTTTTTGTTTGTTTTTTTTTTTAATACTTTTTTTCATTATTCAAATAGTAGTAATCACAGGGGGAGATAACTCATGCTTTACTAGTTATATTTTATCTTTGTTTTGAATTCTTAACTGAAGATTGTTAATATCTTACGGGCATATTTAGAATTTATGACGACATTTGAGACAAAGTTTGTGTATTTTTTATAATATGAAGTAATTGATAATTTGCAGAAACAACAGATTTTATTTCTTTTTTTTTTCTCATTTTCCACTTTCATTCTTGATTTCTCTCGGGCAAAACCAATTCCTTTTCTTCATCAAAGAATTAAAATCTATTTTATCTTATTATTCATTTATTCATTTTGTTACGAATTTCGATTTAGATGCTTGTGTTGTGGGGGTGGAGAGATATATACAATTTTAAATGCTTCCTTCTTCTCTCTCTTCATCATTCATAACAGAATTTAATGATTTAATGTTTCATTTAAAAGATTATATCTAATATATGAAGTTATCTGATCGAATTTCCATGTTCGATTTAAATAGCAGTATATCTGGCAAATCGATATTTGAATCTGGCTAGCAGTTTCTTTTTTTTTTTTTTTTATCCTTGCAGCCTATTCTTTATACTAAAAAAGCGTGATTTACTGCTGTTTATTTGCAAAAATAATTATTCGGACAAGCGACATTTTTGCAATAGAAACAATTTTAACTAATGACCTAAAATGCCAAAATTTGAGGGAGATCATTTATATTTCAATTTAAAGGAATGGTCTCCCTTGTATTTCAATTGTTTTTAATGAAATTATATTAATAAACCAGGTGAGTACATTTAGTGATATATATATATATATATATATATATATATATATATCGATTTACTGTTTGAAAAGTTTGACTGAGAAAATTAGCTCCAACTACAAAGAAAAGTAATAACTGATGAAAGATGGCCAAGTCTATATATATATATATATATATATATATATATATATATATATATATATATATATATATATATATATATATATATATATGCACCTAGATCATTGTCTCATTATTAAGAGGTTGTCATTTTTTTTTATTTAATGAACATATATACTTCGTTTCTGGCAAACAGGTACTTAAAAGAAGAAATGAGATCACATCTACCCCTGCAAGTTTCAAATTCCTTGTGACAATCTTTATAGGTTATTTCATGTTCCTAGGTTTGATAGCTGACAAACACACACACACACACACACACACAGATATGCTTGTTATCCACATATTCAAAAGGAATGATCATCCCTGGGGGGGCGAGTTGATCCTATTGTTATTCGCATTTGTTTACAGTTTGAGGATTTTTTTTTTTAAAGTATAAATAAATGATTCTTGTCAATGGGGACTGCTACTACAGAATTTTCTATTTTTATTTATTTTCTTTTGTTTTTCGCTTACCCCCACCCACACTTCTTTTACAATAGTGGTTTCTTCCCTCCCACTTCCAAATAATAGCTTTTTCTTTTTTTTTTTTTCTTTTCTTTTCCTTTTTCGTGTGTATTTATCTTTTTGGTCTTGTTTTTTTAGTGAACTGAATTATTATTATTCCTTGTCTTCTTTTTCATCTTATTTTCTTTTCTTTTTTTTTTATCTTCACGCCGTTGTGTTCTTTCCCAATTTATTCTTTGTCCTGTCCGACCATCTACTTTTTCTTCTTTTTCTTCTTCTTTTGATTCCTTTTAACTTCTCTACTTTTTGGACTAAAAAAAAAAAAAAATACTCCACACACATCCACACAAAAAGAAATCGTAAAAAAAAAAAAAATAAATAAATAAATGAATAAACAAGACAAAAAGAAATCCTAAAAAATAAATAAATAAACAACACAAAAAGAAATCCTAAGAAAAAATAAATAAATAAAGAAACAACACAAAATGCTTATTTCAATATTTATGATGTTATTGCAAAGTTGTGTGTCGTATCTGAGAGGCAATTTCAGATTAAAGACACTTGTGTTATCTTGAAGAATTCTTGCCATCTGATAATCTTCTTATTAGCCGATGCCAGATCTACAACAGCAGCAATGGCGGCATTGGCAGCTGAAGGCTAAGTGCTTTTTAATCTCAAACAAATAATGGAAAGAAGGAAAGGAAGGGGGCAGAGCAATGTATAAATATTATCTGATAATATCTCTTCACCTGCTCTTTAGATCTTGTAGACTTTGGTGATTGGCAGCATATATAAACTTACACCAGCATATACAATATATATGTACACTCACTTAATTAAAGGTTTTAGATCAGTGTACATTTGCATATATGCTCTTGTGTGCAGTTGTATATGTATATATGTATGTAAATGTGTATATCTCTGTAAATGTATATTAAATATATGAATATATATATAATCTGTATGTGTATATATATGTGTGTGTGTGTCTGTATTTATATCTATTTCTTTGTATAGCTATATACTAAAATATGTATATATATATTTTTATATTTATATTTGTGTGTGTGTATATATATGTGTGTGTTTGTGTCTGTGTGTGCATATATATTCTCGTCAGGTCACTAAAGTTAAACAACGTTGAGTCTGGCTAGTACCAGATGGGTGACCATTTGGGAATTCTAGGCGATATATGTACTCTCCGTTTATCTCGGCATTGTGTCCAGTTGTTCCACACTCAGGCACCCATACAGTGGGTATCCATAGTCTGTCAAGACTGAAGAAAGCCACCATATATAATGCATATATATTTGCATGTCTGTATATGTGGGTTTGCATACTCCCTCTCAAATGCTGTACACTTCCATAGAAAGGCATGTATATACCGTATATTCTTCTTTATTCGATAAAGTAAAGATTAGTTATTATTGATAATTACAAAACATAATAAAAATAAATAAGAAGATACACATTAAGCCGACTTACGTTTCAATTTTTACAATTTTGACCACTTAACTATTTTTAACAGCTAAAAAACAAATCAAATTTGTTCCACAGCTCTAAATTCCTTATATGTTAAGTTTCAAGACCAACATACATCGCCTGGTATACCTAAATAGTCTGGTACTAACCAGGATCAATGTTGCTTAACTTTGGTGATCTAACACGAATTGGTGTGTCAACGTGATTATGCTGTTTATGCCAAAAAGGTTGATGTGCCATAACAAAGACAGGCAAACTATTTTTGTGTTTTGACATTAAAAATCCTGCAAAAAATGTTTAGATACACTAAAACAGCTATACTTTTTTATTGATTCAGCATTAGACGAACCAGAAAGGCTTGATCTGCCGTAAGACAGAGAAGTTGAGTATCTTATGTTTTGTTTTGTTTTTTTTTAGGGGGGGGGGATATCGTACAAAGAAAAAATAGTTTACATGCCATACAACAGATAAATCAAACGAAACAGAAGTATTGAAAATATGTTGCACAAATCTGCAGAAATAGCCAATCAGTAGTCTCGTTACAAAATACAAAAATATTATTACATGACTCATGCGGATGCCTGTGTGCCAATGGAAATGGATCGTGTATTTCTCAGGAATCAATTATTTATCGACAAACATGTTCCGAGCATCTGATTCTTACATGCCCACTTCTCTATTCATCATTCCTATCTGCTTTTGATCCATACCCATTTTCATGGATTATCGGCCAGATTAACTTTGTGGGTGTGTGTGGAGGGGGGGGGGTATATGTTAAATATTGAATCAGAATTCATTAATATAAAGTATTTAGTTCCATAATTTGGAAATATTCGAGTGGCTTTCTTCGGTTTGTCCTCCTCTTCTTTCTCTCTCCTTTGTTTTCTCTTTCTTTCTCCACCTCCCTCTCTCTTTACACACATACGCGCGCGCGTGCGTGTGTGTGTGTGTGTGTGTGTGTGTGTGTGTGTGTGTGTGTGTGTGTGTTTGTGTGTGTGTGTGTGTGTGACAATCCAAAATCCGTTGAGGTAAAGTATTCAATTTATTAATTTGTAAATTTTCGATTGTCGTTTTTCTTTTCAAATTCTTTCTGTCTTTTCTTACATTATATTATGCTTAGCTCGGTTTTAAAAGCCGCAACATCTGCCAAGTTTACATCTAAGATTCAAGTGTTTTCAAACTTTAGTCGAACGGCTTGTCAAAAAATGATGTGACATTTTCGAAATTTCCTACATCTTCTGTCAAATGTGTCGCAGGCATTAGTTTTATTTATTCATCATTTCTATTTCTATACGTTAATCTTGTGCCAAAATGATGCTGACATCTTTTTTTTAAATTTTTATTGCATACATCTTAGTTAATGCTTAATCTGATGAAGAGAGGAAAACTGACAAAGATTGTATGTGTAGATGTGAATTAGTGTAGTGGTTATAGGCATGAACTGTAGGCTCACTGTGTCAGGTTCGAGTTTTGTTGAGGCTACTGCACTAATATACTTGAGAAAGGTATGAATCCATATATCCTCTCTCCAGCTAAGGCTTTAATAGTAGAAGAGACTAGACTCTCAAGCTTTGGTTGTGTATCAAGTCTAGAGGAAGAAACAACTGTCGGTAAACACCAGTCAGTTATTGCTTACTTCGGAATGCTGTTGTTATTATTAGCTAAGTTTTGTAGGGGCATGAGGTCCCTCATTCAATCTTGGGAAATGGGTTTTTTGTTAATATAGATATAATTATCTAGTGAGATGTTTCACCATTTTACAACTCATCAGTGTGGCTAAAATAGTTTTGCACCTCGCTAGATTCAGCCATGCTTATGAGCCATGAAATGGTGAAACACATGTCCATGGATCATTATATTTCATAAATATATACGCTCCCCATATGGGGACATAACACTTGTGAAAGAGAACAATGTTCTCCCCTTAGCATTAAAGTAATCCTTCATCATAAAAAGATATTTGAATAAGTTCAGTTGTTCATGCCGTAAAAACAAACCACATCGACACAAGTTCCTATTAGACGACCAACGTTAAGTGACGTTGAGCCTAGTCGGTATTTAATTAACAATCATTTTGGGAATATCAAGTGCCGTATGTGCTCTCCACTTATCTCGGCATTGTTTTTAGTTGTCCCAAACTTTTTCTTGCCACCGGAATGAAGCAGTGCCGATTCAGGAGAAGTGTGGGCAGTAATCCTGCAACCCTTGCTTCACAATTACATGCACAGCTACCCTTAGGGCATACTTATTGTCTCAAGACTGAACCGTGGACACATATATATATATATATATATATATATATATATATATATATATTCACACATGTATGCACATTAGTGTTGGGGTGATTAATCCAGAATCTGAATCTGAAAACAAAAAAAAATCAGAACTTTTGAGAGTATCGGAATCGGAAAAATGTGTGCTTATTTTCCAATGCCAAAAACGATTCCTTTAATTATCTTTTTTATTTGATTTTGTTTAAAGCAAAATCTACTGTTGGTAGTAATGATAAAATAAAAAAAATATATTTATTGATTTTAAATTAACACTAAAACTAACAATCTATGGATCACCCCCCCCACCCAACCCCACTCACACACCCACACACAAGTGTATTTGTATGCTTGTGAAAATATCTGCACATTTAACATATGCTTCTGCGATAATTGAGGATAACTATTGTTTAATATTTAGAGATTTATAAAAAATCAGAGTCGGTAATTCTATCGAAATCTGAAAATTAGTATGGAATCGGTAATTGTATCAGAATCGGGGGGAAAAATATTGGAACCATCTCATCGCTAATGCACACTAAACTTTTGTTATATGCGTCCGTTTGTCAATTTGCTAAGTGTAATACCCTCCTCACCTGCACACTTCCACATCTACAGATAATCCATTAATATGTTTGCATATAAAGAAACTAAAAATATTGAACGAATGAAACAGACTCATCTCTGATCCTACTTAAAATCATCTCATCAATAAGCATTTGCAAGTGGGAAGACGGCAAGACACTTTTCGCAAAGGAAAACATGGAGAAAAGAGAGAGAGAGAGGATTGGTTGAAAAGCTAAGCGCCTTTTTTATTAGCTTTCTTTTAATTGACAGCGCTTCTACTAAAAGTAAATATGTAAATCTGAGACTTTGTTTCGTTTGAAGCACTTTCGATCAATCTCTGTTAAGGATTATCTCCCCCTTTCTCGTGGCTTCTTACCTCGCCCCCGCCCCCTCACTCTCTCCTCAACTTGTTCTTTGTTACTTTTCGTCTTAAAGAATCTGCAAGTTGAAGGATTAGTAACCACTTCTGTCTTGTGACACAAATCTCTTTGCTTACCTACTTCATTGTGGCACTTGTGATAATCTAATCCTGCATTGTTTCAGATATCCTCATTTACCGCTACTTTTCGCGCAAACTTTGGTTCAGTTGTTTCAATACAAAACCAGAAAGTATGTGGTCTGTTAATCAATTGAAGTAATACATACGAGGTGCTTTTCCAGACTGTCAGAAACCCACCCAATAAATGTTACTGCAACATTTCTTTGGGTGTGTTTCTAACACATTTTTGTTTAATTTTTTATTTTTAAGTTATTATCAAGATTGCGAATATTTAGGCGTCAATTCGCGGCTATTTTTTTGTTCTTTCATAACGCTAGACACTATTTGTTTTTCAGAACAAATAAACACTAAAAACTTTTCCAGATAGGTAGAAGAGTAACTTATCTTGCCTTTGATAACATTTGTTATATGAGGTACCTTCAATAAGTCTCTGGACTTTTTTTCGTATGATTACTTTTATTGATAGTACATACAAAAAACTCTAGTCCCCTTCGGAGTAATCTCCTCCGGCTGCAATGCACTTGTACCATTCCAGCAATTTATGGAAAACTCCATGGAAGTCCTCTTGTGTGAGCAGTTAAATGACCCTCGTCACATCCTCTTCCATCTACTCAGTTGTCACATAATGATAGCCTCTAAGGTTTTCCTTGAGCTTAGGGAATAACCAAAAGTCACAGGGAGCAAGGTCTGGGCTATAAAGAGAATGGTGAACTGTTTTAATGCCATGACAACGTCTTTCTTTCTGATCTTCTTTGAACACTCTTGGGGCAAACTTTACGCAAATCTTCTGCCTCTTCAGTTCATTGTGAATAATTGTGTGTACAGTCCCCACACTGATATCAAACTGTGCACTTATTGTCTCTAAAGAGACACGACGGTCTTTATCCATGAAATTTGACCAATTAACTCTGGTGTTCTTACTCCTCCCACACCTCTCATCATCCTTCACAAACTCTCTTCCTTCCTTCCTTGAATCTCTTATGCCACTCAAAAACTGATGTGAAATTCATGCAAGATGGTTCAAACGCCGTCTGAAGCATTCCATACATTTCTGCAACATTTTTTGCAAGTTTAAAACAGAATTTTATTGCGTATCATTCTTCTAAAATGTTCTCCCGTCCATATTGCATTTTTGAAATTCACCAGCTGTGACAATCAGGCTTTAGTAGAATGTATTAAAATTCCTGCTCTTGCTGTTCATTTTAACCTGAAATCATAAAAATTGGTCAGTCATCTCTTAAGATGTAAAGTGATAAGATACTGAGTTTTCAAGAATCTACGACAATGTTAAATGCCTGTACAAAAAAAGTCTGGAAACTTATTGAAGGCACCTCATATATTATCATGTCACCACTTATTAATGTCTCAAGTGATTTCAAAGATAAAGGTGAACGAGTGTCAGGTGACTGGTGAGATAACACTGTGATGACCATTAATGGTGGAAATTGATACGATTAGATTATTTGAGAAGGTAACTCAATAAGTACTTGTTTACATTGGACTTGAAAACCGACATTGTTATATTCAGCTAGGAAACAGTCCCATGGTATTGTATTCCACAGACAAGCATTTGCCCTCTGTCGGCCCCCACAACAGCGGAGTTACTATCTTTAAGAGCATATCTGAGAAAATAGACCACATACTGTCTGTACATCCCTCGGCTAACATCCACATCTGTGGTGACTTCAACGTCCATAACGTGGAATGGCTGACCCATTCAAATAAGACAGACGATGAGGGGAGGTTTTGTCATGATTTTGCCATTGCTTATGACCTCAATCAGATTGTTCGCGAACCCACCCGTGTGCCCAATACACCCGGTCAATATGCAAGCCTCCTAGACCTTTTTCTCTCAACTTCCCCTGAGCTATGTTCATGTTCCGTTCATTCTCCTCTAGGATCCTCCGACCACTCCGTCGTATCAGTTAAGATAAAAACGAAATGTAAGAAGTCCCCAGACGTACCCCTTCATCGTACTGTATACCGATACTCTAGTGCTGACTGGGATAGCTTCCGTACATTCATATCTGATTTACCTCTGCACTCCATGTTTAAAAAGGAAGTGTCCTCTATAGTATCAGATCTGACCGAATCATTAATTGTAGGGATAGACCAATTCATACCATCTAAAAAAATTCCAACAAAAACCTAACAGCCAGCCATGGTTCTCCTCAGAATGTGCTGCTGCTATCGCGCACAGAAATCACTTTTTCCATAGCTACCAACGTAATAGATGCACTGAGACTAAAGCTGCTTTCAGGACTGCCAGCAACCACTGTAAAAGAGTAATAAAAAATGCAAGAGAGCTATATGCCCAGTCTGTTAAATCCAAGGTAGCTGATCAGTGGCTTGGTTCCCACCAGTTTTGGCAAATAACAAATAGGATCCTGAACAGAAGTGTGCGTTCTATCCCAACCATTATTAATGGACCAGAGGTCATCTCGTCAGCGTCAGACAAGGCCAAACTATTTGCAAAGAACTTTGCAGCTAATTCTACCCTATGCGACGAAGGCCATCAACTCCCCATATTTCCTCCTATAACACAGAACAAGCTAGGTAACATACAAATATCCGTGCATGAGGTCGCCAAGCTAATCAAGAACCTAGATTCCAGTAAAGCAACTGGCCCTGATGGCATCCCAATTATAGTGTTAAAAAAGCTTCAACCAGAAATTGCTCCCATACTTACGAAACTATTTAAGCGCTGCCTTAAGAAGTGCTTTCCGACTCCCTGGAAGACCTCATCAGTTTGCCCTGTATTTAAGAATTCAGGTGATAAGTCATCTCCCTCTCAGTACAGACCAATAAGTCTCCTGTGTGTTATGAGTAAGTTGCTGGAATCCATACTAAATAGAGAAATAGTCAACCACCTCAGCAGGAATAACCTTCTTAGTGACACACAATATGGTTTCCGCTCTGCAAGATCTACTGCAGATGTGCTGACGGTTATATCCCACAGGATTAGTGAGTCTTTAAGACAAAGGCTTCCTTTCTAGGGCAATTGCTCTTGACATATCAAAGGCCTTCGACAAGGTATGGCATAAGGGTCTATTTCACAAGATTTCCAGCTACGGTATAACTGGAAATGTTTTCTCAATCATTAAATCATTTCTCTCCGATAGGCTAATAAGAGTAGTGGTAGATGGACAAAAATCGGAGGCCTGCAATATAAATGCTGGAGTCCTTCAGGGGTCAATCCTGGGCCCAACTCTCTTCCTGATCTACATCAATGACCTCCCTAAACACATACTTAAATCATTCGTTGACATCTATGCTGATGACACGACCATCTACGGCAACACGTCAAAGGCTGTAAATGACAAAGCTCTCTCTGATTCTCTCTCCTCTGATCTCGAGCGCGTGGTTCAGTGGGGGAAGATGTGGCTGGTTACCTTTAATGCATCCAAAACCAAACTCCTATCCTTACATCATCAACGCTCTGATCACCATCTGGCATCAATTGGGATGGATGGCTCTCGTCTGGGTGGGGTCTGGGAGCTGTTTCCACAGACTTCCGGCCATGTTTGAATTCACGATGCCAGCGTTTTACAAGGTCATATGATGGGGCATTATCACCATAAGTTTCTTTCATTTCATCAAAAGTCTTCTGTCATGTGCGTCCTTTCAAATACAAAAACTGGATCACTGCTCGACATTCAACAGGCTCCATTTCACACCTGACTCAGTTCAAACACCTGTAAAATATAAACCACAATTAGTTCAGAGCTGTAATTTGCCACATAACCCGTAGAGATATAAATCATTGCACATGAAAAAACTCAGCTAGACCAGACAACTGGAAGTGGGTCAGGAGCATTACTTATTACATTACTTATTGTTTCGCTTCAAAATTCTCTGAAATGCTACGACAAAGAGCACCTGAAGAAGACTACAGTCGAAACGTTACAAAAATTGAGCCGTCAAGACGAGATCAGTTTGAAGCGTGTAAATAATTTAAAATAATTAGATGGTCCTTCATCATTATAGAATATTGTTTCTTAGCTGGCGGCGTTAATCCGGTGCCATCATAGCAGCTGGGTAAGTAATTCTTATGGAAGATAATTATTTTCCAAAGCAGTGATTAAGGAATTCAAGAATTAAGCTTAGCAAGTCCAAGAAAAAAAGACAAAATGTAAAAAGTTTTTTTAAAAAATAATTTGGTAATTGTGGTAAAATCAACAGGTAATTAGCTTGGTATTATTGGTTGGTTAATTAGCAACATTCAAACGGGATGGAATTAGTTCAATGGGTAATTGAGCCACTAACATGCTGTGTGTGCAGAGACTGATTTAGAAAAGTTGCTTGTCAGAGCTCCTTGAAATTTTTGATTTTTTTTTTCTACATGCATTTGAGAGATGCAGTGAAAGAATTTATCGGTCAGTCTGTCACGGTGAAGTTTGCAATAAAATTTTATTAGTCTATCATGCTTAAGTTTGAAATAGCTTTCTTCTCAGGCTGTCATACTTAAGACTTCTTTTTTCATCTCAACCAATTTAACTTTTGGCAATCGTCCGGTATGTTGTGAGAATAACATCCTAAATACATAATAAGTCTGATTAAACCAAATTATCCTCTTTTAAAAAAATTGAAACCGAACAGTTTGTTTAGTATGTCATGCTTAAGTTTAGAACAGCATTTTCATTAGGTTGTTATTTTTGAGTTTCAAAATTTAGTTGGTCTGTACAAACTAAGTTTGAAATAGCATTTTCATTGGTCTGTCGTACTTAAGTTTACAATAACGTATTCATCGTTAGGCAAACACATTTAATAAACGTATCTTAAGAATATGTTTTCACTTATAAATCTATGATTATAATTCTTGTTTCAAGTAAAGTTATTTGTCGTCAAACATTGAAGCCAAAGAAATAAAATACAGATTTTTTTTTATTCATATGATTTTTGAAAATGAAATTTTTTGTCAAATTTAAATCTGTAAATAGTTTATTCAATATGTTTGTGTTTTTATTTTATCTGTTTAAACATGAATGTAATGTTCTTTCAGTTAGCATTGAATTTTTTCTATTCTTCTTTTCTGTTTTTCTTTTTCTTTTTTTTTTAAATTTTTTCAACACATTTGCCTCGTTTTCAGACAAGATGTTTAAATCTCAAAATATTCTGTTTTAGTTAATTACTATTTTATGCATGTCCTCTTCATTTAGAAAAAAAAACAAACATTAAATTTATAATAAAAAATTTTTTAATTATTTTTTATTATAAATACTATTTTTTTTTAAGGGATTTTTTTTTGTTAGAATGGATTTCTCTTTCTTTCTTCTAAATTATCTTTTATTTGAATCTCTTCAGTGGTTAAGTTTTCTTAAGCCATAGATCACTTATTTGCTTTTCCTTTCTAACTGCTTTCTTGTGCAAATTAATTCATTATAAATTACCTCTAGTGTCCTGTACCCCCCCCCCTCGGGAGGGACAGAGTCAAGTAGGATGGAGATGGGGTGTTGTGGATGTGTGTAATGATAAATTGAAACTGTTTGCACAGAAATGAAGCATTAATTTATAATTGCTTCCAGATTTTTCTTGTTGCTAATTTAAAAATCGTTTCTCATTTTGTCATTTTATGAAATTCAACAGAACCCAAACAGATTAGACAAGCACAAAACTTGTTGCATATTTCAGGGTGAGGCCCCTTGATACCATGAAAAAAATAACATACCTGTTCACCTTTAAGCATCGTACAAACACTTTAAGAGACAATATATTATATAAAGGACAAATGTCTGTATGTCTAGCTAAAACTGAAAAAATACACAACAAACCTCATCAAGGTTGGTATTTTTTTTTTTTCAATCTGCATAACCTAGGACAAATACTATCTAAAATTTAGACAAACGTTTCATTCTTTGAGGGTCAAATAACCATTTATATCATTTAATTTTGTCAAGATATATATCTACTTTTAAATGTTACCATGTTGTCTGTTTTCTAGCCACTAACTAATGGGAAGTAACTGTAATATTTTTTAACAGATTTATTTCCCTTATGTCGATTCGAGTTGTGTGTATTTCAGAGAGAGCAATAGGCTAGGCAAAGTAAAAAAAAAGAGGGGTTGGGAGAGAGAAAGATAGAGATTATGTTATGCTTTTGCAACAGACAATGGCAGGTAGCCTTGCTAGTAAAAGATAAAATAAAATCGATATAAACATTATAAGCAACAGTTTCTACATTTCACTTGAGAATTTGCTTATGCTATCAGGAATGTCTTTCTCATATTTCCTTAAATTTTGAAAACTATTTTTCTCCATTTTGATTATTCAACATAGCTGAGTGCATCGAAGAGTCGACTGATTTCATATATTTAAAAAAAAGAAAAAAAGTGGCATATTCTTGCTCCATGTCCTGAACCTCATATGTAGATTCCTATTTTATTTCTATAATTTGCAATTTCCAAGTTATAAAATGAACCAGTATTTTTGCTATTTATGGGTGTCCAACACAATCACAAAACCCCACATAATTATTAAAAAAAATAATGTCAAATGCATCCTCACAAAAAGAGTATAAATATGTGAGAGTGTGTATTCATTTATTCATTTAAGTATGTTTGTCAAATCAAGCATATACACTTCTGCACTTTTGTGTGTGTGTGTGTGTATATATATATATATATATATATATATATATATATATATATATATATATATATAAAGCAAACATTATTTAAAAAAAAAATAGAAGAAATTGTCTGCTTAATACCGTTTTTATTTTTTCCATGTTTCATATCTCTCATCTGTTAAAATCCAAGCAATAATTATGTTCTATTTGTATCATAAACGTTTTCGATTTTTCGTCAAATCATGATCAAATGAAAAAGCAAGCGAACAACACAGTTGGAGAAAAAGAGAGTATTTCAAAAGTTAACTGTGAAACAAGTGTTTATGGTCAGTTACATGCAAGAAGAATGTGTAATATATATATATATATATATATATATATATATATATATATATATATATATATATATATATATATATGGAACTTTGTGTGTGAGTTCGTGCCTTATAGAGTTCAAAACGGTTGAGCTGATTTTTGTGAAATTTCACATAAATGTACTTTATGTAGCTGGCAGTTTTCTTAGATATATATTGTCTCGGAATATCTTTAATAAGTATTGATTATCAAAAAAAAACAAAAACAAATCTGATGAAAGAAGGCACAAGCGATTTTAATATAGCCTGACATCGCAAGTGCATTTGAGAAGTTTTTAGGATAGGACAAGGGTGTGTTCGAAATGAATGTTTCTGTGTAGAACACAACTGAACCATGATGCTTGACTTTTGCATTTTAAACTTTAATTCAAGCAGTTATATATTGTGGACTAAGTCACTGCTAGGAGGCATGTGAAGCTTTCCCCCTGTTGTGTTCAATCAGACGTGCTTGACTAATATATGACTACTTCATTTAATCACAAATTAATATACGAAAGTATAAATTTATGCATAAACTTTAAGTATTTACTTCAACAATGCTCAATGCGTAGATAGAACTGGGTAGTAAGTTATAAAATCTATATGGCAATTAAGCTACACAGAATATTCTGCATTTCATCCATGCTAGGATTCATCAAGCTTATGCGAGGAGTTGTTGTTGTCTCGCGTTGTTATATATGCACATTCTATTGAGTTTTTAGTAAGCCAATCAGCTTCCTAGTTTACACCGCACCCTCCCTAATCATTTAATGAGCAGGCACTTACAGGAAAAAGGCCCAGTTGACCTCCAGTTCACCCCTTCCTTGGTGTGTGCTATTTTAGCAGGGAGCATAGATATCTAGTGTTCTGACCTATTTTAAACCTAGGTTAAATGTGTGGATGTTTTTTGGGGGGTTCTTATGTTAGTTTATATATATATATGATAATTTATGTATATGCATGTTTATTTTATCTATTTTCTATTGTTATTGTTAATTTTAAAGTTATTTTGTATCGCTATCCTAGAATAAAGTTTATCCTGTGACCACAGTTGTTCACTATTTCTCTCTTACAGTTCATTAGATATTGGGGTTCTTTAAAGTATAGGATAGCAAATTTTTCATGAAGGCATAATCTACATGGATCGTCTAGGTCTCTACATGTGTTTACTTTTCTTACTATTTTCTATTCGACTACCGGCGAAGGTTTGTTTTTTTTGAGTTCCCAGTATTTGTTTGCTCGAGTTGTTTTCAAACAACAACAAAATAAACAATAACAAAAATGGACACTATGACAAAAATAAAGCGAACACAAAAGACACATATGTAACTAGTAGAAATAATAATATTATAATAATCATATTAATAATAATAATGATAATAATAAACCAACTCCAGACAACGACAACCATACTAGAAATAAAAATACTAATAATAAACAAGATAAATGCAACTGCAGATCCCACACACTTTGCCCACTTCAAAATAAATGTCTAACCAAAAGCATAGTTTACCAGGCCACAATATTTGCCAAAGAAGACCCGAATAACAAGAAATATTGTGTAGGTATGACTCCCTTAGATTTCAAAACCGATATTATGACCACAAAAGTACATTCAAAAATAAAAAAAAAACACTGAATAAAAACAACTCTAACAAACAAATATATATATATAAACTCAAATGACCTTTTAACAGGTGTTGTAACCCAACATCCGGTTTATGACTTCCGGTTGTGCATGCATACATAAACAAATAATCAACGCGACAATAAAACGTATTGTTTTACTGTGTTTTCAGCGTCCCAATTGTTTGGGGGTTTTTTTGCGTTTAAATTATACAAATAAACAATTGTTAATACTTTCTGCATTTTTTTTTACATCATTCATTTCCGTATTACGTTTAAGTTATTTTAACGCAATTTTCTTACAAATAAATCTACTTTAACCCGTTGACAACGATTAGAGCATTTTACAACGGCGATTTACCCACCGCCTTCATTTTTAAAAAAAAATTTATTCTCCATTTTTTAATACACCTTTTCTTAAAAAAACATTCATACATTTTCTTTCACACTACCAACATAAATAAATAACCCTGAAAATATTATTTTTTAATTTGCGTTACAAACAAATAATCAACGCGACAATAAAACGTATTGTTTTACTGTGTATGTTTTCAGCGTCAGTTTTTTTTTTTTTTTTTGCATTTAAATTAAAAGATATCTCAAAATTTGAATTTAACTTTAATATTATTGTATCTGTTCAGTACACATTTACCTATAAGTATGGCGAACCACTTATAATTCAATGGCTGTAAGTTTTTTTGTTCTTTTCACAAATAAACAATTATAAACAGAACGACTCATATCTGTATTCTTTTTTCATTTTAATATACTTTCATAGAAATGTTTCTGTTATGTCACAAAAAACTATTTTCTTTATGTCACAAGTGTCACACTCATACATGAATTCTAGAGCTAATATGACATACTGACCCAACGGGTCACGGGTAGTCTAGTATATATTAGAACATTGAAATTTATGAAAGGCTAATAACAATGTGTTTTGTTTTCTTTAAAATATTTATTTTCCTTTAGAAATGCGAGCTTTCGACTTAGATTCAGTTTTTCTCAAATATAGACATTTTATTTTTCCATCTTCGTGTTGGAGATGTACAAATATCTAGTGGACATATTAAAATTACTGTTGGTCTGAATGTCTGTGGCTACATGTGGCTACGTGCTTTATGAGATCATAAAACATTACCACTAAGAAACATTGTTTGGTATTTGAATTGCAATTTAGAAATTTGTAAAAGCCCAAAATAAGTAAAGTTCTGGATATGACCTTAAACTATATCCGATGGTGAGGCCTCAGCTTGCAGGCTTTGGAGAGTGTGGAGCCACCGCTTAATTACCATTGCTCCCAGGTCCACTCTGATGCGAAGTGGTAGTACCTGTTAGGGTCCCAACTTTGGGTTAAATAGAAACTTGAAAATAAATACTTGAAATAGATTTTAAATAAACAAATATATTCTATTAAAAAGAATTTTCTTCAAAATCACTAGATTCGGCATTAAATAACCTAAAAAGGGTTGATATGCCATAAAACAGAAACAACCAACCAACCAAAATAAGTTATGAAAGCCAAGAAAAATAAATATACGCATGATGTGTATGTGGCATCTACAAACTGTTTAACTGTATCACCACTCTTCAGTGTGGCTAGACAAGCAAGTATTTAAAGACTATTTTGACAAAAGCACGCATCTTAATCACTGCCTTATCAGCTTACTACATTAGTAAAGTTTAGGCACATAAATTAAACATCAGCTGCCTATAGTGCTCTATTCTTTTATGGACTGCTCTTGATTATCACTAGGGCTAAGACAACAGCATATTCTTTTCATTGTTTTGATTCTTGAGTGTGTATCCGTTGATATCTTATATGCTTTTATATACAGTAATGTGGTTCTCGGTTGATTAAATGTGTCGGATATATATTTGAGAGTAAAAACAATGAAAAGAATATTCTGTTGTCATAGCCCTAATTATCACTAACGGCTACAACCGATTTCCCTTACTATAGTGCTCAACCAACCTGTGTTGGTGGAGTACATACATGCACATCGGCATAAATGCCCATTGTGCATGTTGATCGTTGAATAAATGTGCGGTTGCGATATGTCTCCATCGATGCAAAGGTGGCTGTCTGCCAGAGGAATGAAAGCTACCCACTGTGTTAATGTATCTTTAATTAGATTCATTTACATTCCATGCTGTCAGGGGTATTTATTGTAGGGTCTTGAGAACTACCAGGCCCTCCTGGCTTTACTCTTACATTTACTGCCCCCCCCCCGTTTTTCTCCTTTTTGCTAATCTGCCTCTCACCTTCTAGTATCCCAACAACAACATCATCATTACTTGTTCTATGACTACATGGCCATGAATACATACATTTGTAATTGGCCATTTGCACTCTGTATTTATACATAGGACTGACATACATTTTAGAAATTATTCACATAATAAACACAGCTTCTGTTTTATATATATATATATATATATATATATATATATATATATATATATATACATACGCACACACACCTCCCCCCATACCTCTTTCTTGATAGGTCTATGCCTCCCCATTTATTTTTTCTATCATCTTTCTTTTTTCTTTGCCCCCCCCCACATCTATTTTCTCCTTTGTTTTTTGTTTTTTTTTTTCCTTTTCCATTTTGATACCTTTCTTTCTTCTTCTCCTCCATCGTTTCCGTTCCTCTTTTTACTACATTCTTTCGGGGGGGGGGGGTCTTTTTGGTTTCAGTTCTTCCTCCTTCTCTACCTTCATTCCGTTTATCTTCCTTTAATTACCTTTCCTCCTCCTTTACTTTCTTTTTCCCCCTCTGCCTTATTTTCTTTTTCTTCTTTTTTTTTCTTCTTCTTGTTTCATTGTTCTTTTCTTTCTTTACCTTTGCTCTTTTTAACTTTTCTCCACTTTCTCACATATCAGATCTTGTCATTTCCATTTTTTTTTTCAAAAAAAAAAAAAAGGAAAAAAAAGAGTTATCTACCCTTCCTTTCGTTTACCTTTGCTCGCTGACCATTAAAAGAAAAAAAAACATTTGTGCAGTTTACGTTTGAAAGACAATTTTTGGGTTTTCATTTTTGAAGAATTACAAGGAGTAAAAATTTTGGGTAACGTATTGGTAAAATCAAAATAACCACACCAAATTAACACAATAACACATTATCTGAACATTTATTGAATTAAAATATATTTTAGTGTTTATAAAATAATTAAAATTTCGTATTTATGTGAAAATATACGATTTGAAAAAACGAATCTGTTTCGAAATTTAGATGTTTGTTAAGATAGTCGGCAGATCGATTTTTAAATAATGTTGTTTTAAGAAAGAGCAATATTTCCTACTTAATTTTAATGTCGAAGGTAGTAACATATCCAAAGATTAGGAAAAATCATTGAGTAAAAAGTAATGTTTACGGAAAATTTGCTAAAATCGCATTTTATGTTGCATGTTATAAAGTAGGCAGTAGGAGGGATATTTTAGATTACTTGTCATCGCTGCAATATTTGTTTATAGCTATAGAGTTTTTATTTCAAAAAACACAAAGCAGTTGTTCTATTCAATGAATTTTCATGTTTTGGATATATTACTATTTTCGACATAACAATTAAATATGTATAATTATTTTTTGGCTTAAAACGATTTTTTTCACCCCCAAACAAAGCGCGGTACCACTTTGATATAGGAGGCTACTATCATGGACATAAGTTGCAGGGATACTATGTAGGGAGTTGAGCAGCAAGATGTCTGTTTGCATTACACTTGAACTTCTGCATGTCAGTACAGTTGGGGAAGCAGGAACCTGGAAGGGAATTCCAAAGTCTAGCAATTCTGGGAAAGAAACTATTAGAGTAGAAGGCTTTCTGATATCTGGGGATCTCTACTGTGTAGGGGTGGGACTTTGTTGCTTGTCGAGTTTGTTGGGGGGTATTTAATATATTTAAAAAATCAATTTGTCGACTATAGTTTAACAAGCACTAAAATCAATGAATTATTTTTAAAGACACTTTTTAATGAACAATCTCTTTAAGAAAAGAAACTTCTGAAATAAATGAAAGTGGTCATTATATGAAAATGTATGACTTGAATAAAAAACGAAATTTTACACAAACTTTCGTCATAAATCAAATTACTCATTAAAAGTTATAAACTTTTACATCTGTTTGAATTGTCTCCCCTTGAAATTCTTTAAAAATATAAACAAAGAAAATTGTCCTTCAAACTTAAAATGCACAAGTATCGACATTTCTTTTAATTCATCTTCTATTGTCTATCTGGCTTCTCCTAAAATTACTTTGCACTTCTATTTTTCTTTCTATCTATTTCACTCTACTCCCCAACTCTTCTCTCTCCTTCTCTCTCTCCTCTTCACATTTCTTTTTGTTTCTATTCATTTCACCCTGTTCATTAACTCTCTCTCTCTCTCTCTCTCTCTCTCTTTCTCTCTCTCTCTCTCTCTCTCTCTCTCTCTCTTTCCACATTTCTTTCGCATTCCATTTCCATTATTTCAACCTCTTCATAACATCCCCCACTTCTTTGACCGATCTAAAAGCAACTTAATAACATGATTGCATCAGGCTATCCTACCATTATAAGCAATAATGCTGGTTTGTCCGGGCTTAGTTCAACTTCATGTTTGAGATTCTCAAAACTCTCCATAGCTACACACACATAAATTGTTATTCAGATTATAGGCGTGGACCCTATTATTAGAAAACAAATTCTTATTCAGTTCTGGTCATGATTCCAACTTCTCTCAAACAACATTATTTTCTGTATAGCATTCTGGTAAGGAAAATCGTTAGCTCGTAATGATAATACATATAGCTCTCACTAGAAGAATAAAGCATTTTAGGTAGTTGATAATGTGTACATAAAACATATATCGACGTTAAGCTTTCACTTCTTTCATAGTGTTTTCTGATGGTGTAGTGGGTAATAACTCCAACTGTTTACTAAACAGTCAGGTTGCGACTACAACTTGGAGCACCTGCTGTGATACAACAGAACAGTTTGTCTGTGGATAACTATAAAAATCACTCGCATCCACTTTCCCAGATTCAGCTACGCTTTGCTTCAGTGACGTATGAATCCATCTCCTCTCTCTCTCTCTCTCTCTCTCTCTCTCTCTCTCTCTCTCTCTCTCTCCTTATCATAGGTATGACTGAAATAACAGGATTAACTATAGAAGTGAAACCTGATCAGTGAGGGTTGAAGACATGCGTTGCATGGAATGATATGAGAATGATACAATGGATGTGTGATGTCAGTCATAAAAACAGGATTAGATCCGATGACCTCAGAGAAAGATTAAATCTGTATCGCATAGGGAATTGTGTACAGAACAGAAGACGTCAATAATATGGGCGCATTAAGAGTTGCGGGGTTAGTAGATGCAGAAGTTAAAGTAGCAGGTTCTGCGTATAGGGGAAGGCCAAGAAAAATATGGAAGGAAGTGAAAAAGCTGGGCCTGAGATTATAATTAATTTGAATTAAATATATTTTAATTAAAAATCATTTGTTATCCATCATGTATGTTCCAGCTATCCACTCCAAGAGAATATCAAGCTCTGGACCATTAAAGGGTTATGCATATAACACAAGTAGTGCAGCTATAAAAGAAACACTATTATAGCATTTTATAAATAAATCTTAAGTTTCTATTATTATTATTAGTATTCAATCAGATAATTGTTAATCTCCCCCCCCCTCTCTCTCTCTCTCTCGCCTACCTCTCTTATTCCCTTTCTATGTCCTTCTCTCTCTCTCTTTTGCTATGATTTAAGAACGCTTTAATCTCTTCAAGTCTATTTTTTCACTAATTGCAAGAATTCAAATGTTTTTGTTTTTAAATGTGTTCATTCCGTTCCATTAAGAAGCATATTTAGATCTGACTGCATTTTCAAAATTTTGAATTTAGTTAATGTTCTCTCTCTCTCTCTCTCTCTCTCTCATTTATTGCACTGACAGTTGAGATTAAAATGCCAAATTCATATTCAAATAGAAAAAAAACCCAGTAGATTTATAATAATATACTAACCAGGTATATGTGATCGACTGCCTATGTTTAAGTTGCATATTGCTCTGCAAAAGCACATCTCATTAATTAACTATTCTTATTGTTTCCCAGTTGGATGATTGTTTTCATTTTATTATTTTTATGCCATAGAAAGAAACTTATCATTTTGAGTGAGAAGAGTTTGTTTTTTTGTTTACTTTTCCAGTAAATTTATTTAAGGGTGTTGCAATTTTATTTTCGTGGGCAACATTAGAACACAGGTCCTGTTAGAATATATATATATATATATATATATATATATATATATATATATATATATATTTGCCGTAGTTGCGAACGTGTTTAACTTCCATCAGGCGAGTGATGAATTAAAAATTATTAAAAGCACTTAAGCATATCTTCCCCTTCAATGAAACATGCCTTAGAGAAAAAATGCTGCGCAAGTATACTAATTATATATTTCAGTGGAAATATTCTTTGTTCACTTATATTTCCCTTTATATATATATATATCAATTCTTATTTAAGAAGCTCAATGTAATTACAGAGCATATAATGAATAAATGACAAAAGTCTATATTCCAAAGTTCATGATGTTGCCCCTCTTACAATTTATTCCTTTAAGTCAGTTGACATTTACAATTCTTGACAGTATCTGTTTCGTAGCACACAATCAATCACTTAATTAGTATATCAATCAGTGGATCTATTTTGCCCTTAACTCATCAGAAGAAATCGCAAGAATCAATCCGTCAAAAGGAAATAAAATGCGTTTGGACATGATTTAAAAAAATCCGAAAATTGGAAGGGAAGCTGCAAATACTTTACAGTTTGCTTACATTACGCCATTTTGATCTTAGAAAATCTAAACACAATTGCAACTTCACTTCCGATTTTCGAATTTTGTAATCATGCCGACATTCCTTTATTTTCTTTTAAGTTGATGAGTTCCGTTTCTTCTGATGAGTTAAGGGCAGAATAAATTAAAAACTCAACATAATAATCACATGAATGATTCTGCGCTACGAAGCAAGTGCTGTCAAGAATTGTACATGTTAATGTACTTAAAGAAATAAATGGTAAGATGGTCAACATCTTGAAATTTGGAATACACACTTTGTCATTTATTTGTATATGTTCTATAGTTACATTGAGCTTCATAAATTAAAGATTAGCATAAAAGGTGAAATATAATTGAATAAGCATATTTTCCCATAAACAGATATATATATATATATATATATATATATATATATATATATATATATATATATATATATATATACTAGAGAATACTGAATATTAACTGGAGGACTTTAACGCCTGCCACTGTAGTTCTTGAACGATCAAATAGTACTAATATAGACATTAAAAATCAGATGCGCTGGACTGGACACTTGGTTAGAATAGAGGACAAAAAAGGTTTTCTAAACAACTGTTTTATGGCGAGATAAAGACCACAACATAAACGAAGGAAAAGGTTTAAGGATTCTCTGAAAAACAACTTGAAAATACTCGAGATGTACATAACTAAAAAAGCCAAGTGAAAGATTGATCACTGGGGATAAAAACCACCAAAGAAAGTTGTAAGATTTTTGAAGAGCAGCGTGTAGATATTGCTGTAGGATGAAAATATAATGTCAGAGAAATGACAATAGGAAATGAAGTGCACTGTATGTGGCAGATATTTTGTGTCAAAAGCCATTAATAATAGTTTTGTTAATCATCTGAAATCACATAATTAAAGACAGGAACGATAGTCTTATAAGGAGGCTTCTACAACACATCCGGCAACGCTAAGTTGTCATATTTGTGGTCTAATGTGCAAATCTAAAAGTGTCCTGACACGACATTCAAAGATTTGCAATATTATCATGCAATTACTTTTACAAGAAGGAAAGTTTTTATGTCACATATGTGTACTTTCATGTAGAACTAAAGCTGGATTAAAAATTCACCTACGTGCACACAGCCGCACAACACTTAACTAAAAAGATAGCAAACTTCTGTCTAGAAGTAGCAATCTATATATACCAGCAAAAGTACCCGTCGTTGACTGGGTTCAAAAACAGCCTACAGAAAATGGACTCTGATTTATGAAAGTATGATAGGTTATGAAAAGGAAGGGTTATAAATTTGGGTTGAATTTGGAGGTATCAAAACCAAAGCAAAATATGATGAAAGTAAAAATAAAATAGATAAGCCCCATAATTTATTATACTATACCTGTTCACACTGAAACACTTATCACAATATTCTATGGATCTATATTAAAAAAACCTTGTTAAACTTTGTGACATTTTTCCATTCTATGGAGGTTAGGTGCGAACGAACACCCCATAATTTTATTATACCATATTTCTTCAAACTGAAACATAATTATCAAAGTATACTTACGCAGATAGATATCAAAAGTCCTTATTAAAGTTTGTGCCTATTTCCATTCTATGGAGGCCAGGCGCGAACACAGACCTCACAATTTTATTATACCATCGCTATTTAAGTTAAAACATACTTATCAAAGTATTATTATGTACAGCTATATCAAAAACACTTGTAAACGTTTTTTCATTTTTAAATTCTATATTTCCATACTTTGTGGACCAGGCTCGAACGCAGACCCCACAATTTTAATGAACCACCGTTCTGCCAGATCAAACATACCTATTGCTGTGTCTCGATACATCTTCTATCATCATATGTAGTCAGTTCTTTTAAATAGTCAACCACGTAGGAGCCTATTCGTGGCCAGACACACACACACACACACACACACATTCAGCTTTATATTATATATATATATATATATATATATATATATATATA